>NC_090907.1:222500-265124 GCF_040956055.1 Brachionichthys hirsutus | reverse complement strand
CCACACACACACACACACACACTTACAACCGGTGGATCCGGGTCTTGGACAGAACCGTCTTCGCCCCGCAGCACGAGCCGAGGGTCATCCTGGCGGGGGGGGGGGGGGGGGGCACAGAGGAGGAAACGTTACTCCGCGCTCATTCTCCCTCTCATTCCCCCTGGGGGGCTCCTTCCGGTCCAGAGACGCCGGTCCACCGGTCCACCGGGCTCCCGCAGAGACAGAACCGTGTGCGGGACTGGGACATATGACTCCTGTCAAAGACTCACTGGGGGGGAGACACCGGGAGGGGGAGGAGCTACACACGTGGTGCTGGGTAAACCCGACGGGGGGGGGGGGGGGGGGGATACGACAGTCCACATAAAGGGCCCTTCTGCATCGACACGAAGTTTAATTCTGGTCCTCCAGACTCAGGGGGGCGGGGCTAACCTCTTCATCCGCATTGACACAGCCAATTAGGGGTGCTTTCACACTGCACCAAGAGGACTCGGTTCCTTTGGGAGCAAAGAACCCCGTCAGCACAACGCAGAACCGGAACCACCAGCTGTTCGGGAACTAAAGGGGCGTGGTCGCACAGATCATCATCATCATCATCATCACGGGACGTCACTCAAACACGTTGACTCCGGACATCCCATCCCTTCAGTCAACATGGACATGTTACCATGGAAACGAGATCAGACTGTTTCAGTACACACGCCCGGATATGACATCATCATTCATGTTCCTGTTTCTGAATCAACCGGCCTCCATCAGAACCAGCGGCAGCTGACCGCCGGCCACTGGGGACGCTCTGAGCCTGTCCCGCTGGGGACGCTCTGAGCCTGTCCTGCTGGGGACGCTCCGGGCCTGTCCCGCTGGGGACGCTCTGAGCCTGTCCCGCTGGGGACGCTCTGAGCCTGTTCCGCTGGGGACGCTCCGGGCCTGTCCCGCTGGGGACGCGCTGAGCCTGTCCCACTGGGGACGCTCTGAGCCTGTTCCGCTGGGGACGCTCCGGGCCTGTCCCGCTGGGGACGCTCCGAGCCTGTCCCGCTGGGGACGCCCCGACCCTGTCCCGCTGTGCTTCCTGTAGCTGATTCTCATCCTCTCTGTGTATACATCGTTGCTTTGAGAGACATTTTCGTCTTCGTTATGTCCCTGAAGCCGTGGGCCTTCACACAACTTTATGTTCGCATAACGACGATAAAGTATCTTAATCTCGACGCAGGCAGAATTTAAGGGCCTTCGTAAGCCGAGACACCGTCCTCATCCCGCCCTGCAGAGCCTCGTTTCATTATTTCATCATTTCACGGCGACACAAGAGACGATCACACGTCGCGTTTCTCAAATCACTGATGAACAAACGCCGTTCGGAGCAGCGGTGAAATGAAGAGGCGGTGAAACAGCTCCGGACCTCATTTTATTACTTTTGTACAAACTGCTGCAGACGTTTCCTCTTTACACCCGAGAAGGATACAGCATCTGTGAACAGACAGGAAGTGAGAACCCTTCACAATTAAAGCACGCCGGTCCGAGCGCTCCGGGCTCACCACTCTGACTCGGTGGCCGATGGCTTTGGCCGGCAGGTTGCTGCTGAACTTGGCTCGGACCATCCCGCTGTTGCCGTGGGCTCGGGTCACCTTGCCCCAGATCACGCGGGTCTTGTTGGGTTTCCCGCCCGGCGTCACCGTGTTCCTGCACACAGGTAAGAGGAATGTACATTGCAGGGCGGGGCCAGCTGGGAGGGGTCACTTCACTGCGGTGCTTAGGAAACGTCACAAATCAAGACCAAATCAAGAATCAATCAGCAGCATTTAATACGCGTAAACGTTTCCATAACGTTGTTCGTAGTACTCCCCCGGCTGAAAATCCTTACGGATACACGGCGGTCCGTCATTTTCATCAGCTACAATACGACGTGAAATAAATCACCAGGAAGTCACACGGTACGACCTCTGAACAGTTTATCTGCGTAACGGTGCAGAAAATACGTCTTTGGTCCACCTAAGGACGCAGTATTTAAATACGAGTAAGGAATAAAAATACTTCATGTATGAATGTAATAACGAAATGATAATTTTATGTTGTATTGCTTCTAGATTACTATCGTTAAGTAAATTCCGATTATATGCATCGTGTGTTTTATATTTTGTGTCGTCTTTCTCTGTGGACCCCAGGAAGACAGTACAAGTACAGTCACACAGTAGCGTGTATTACAGTACAAGTACAGTCACACAGTAGCGTGTATTACAGTACAAGTACAGTCACACAGTAGCGTGTATTACAGTACAAGTACAGTCACACAGTAGCGTGTATTACAGTACAAGTACAGTCACACAGTAGTGTGTATTACAGTACAAGTACAGTCAAACAGTAGCATGTATTACAGTACAAGTACAGTCACACAGTAGCGTGTATTACAGTACAAGTACAGTCACACAGTAGCGTGTATTACAGTACAAGTACAGTCACACAGTATCATGTATTACAGTACAAGTACAGTCACACAGTAGTGTGTATTACAGTACAAGTACAGTCACACAGTAGCGTGTATTACAGTACAAGTACAGTCACACAGTAGCGTGTATTTCAGTACGAGTACAGTCACGCAGTAGCGTGTGCTACACTCCCTGCCGTTACCACGGTAACGAGCTTCTACCGATCGATAATCTCGCATCAATCACATCACGAGTTGATTTTTAGATGCATTCATTACCGCCCGTGTGATATGGATAAGGCGATCGATTGTGGGTCGATCATCCACCCCTACTCCTTAGGAATGTAACCGTTTCCATGACGACACGCAGCCGCCCCTTACTTCTTGGCCTTGTAGACGTAGGCGCAGCGCTTCCCCAGGTAGAAGCCGACCTCGTCCCGGCCGTAGCAGCCCTCCAGCTTCAGCAGCGCCGTGTGCTCCCGCTGGTTCCGCAGGCCGCGCTTGTAGCCGGTAAAGATGGCCTTACTCCAGAGTCTGAGGGCCGGAGCCGGAAGAGGCCGTTAGCGGCACACTCATCAAACACCTCCCTGCTTCCGGGCACCTGCGAGGGGGAGCTTACCTTCCGGGCATCGCGAGTCCTCTCCAGGTGACTTCACCTGCAAACATTCACATTAAAACTTCAAGTCAGTCGTGAATGATCCGGACATTGAAGGTTCCTTTATTCTATAATTCTACTTTTACGCTTCATTGCAGAAGAAATGAGCTCCCGGCTCAAACAATGCTAACCCCGTTCACCCGCTCCGTAGCTGCTAAGCTAAGCTACGACCGGCTGCTATCGGCCTCGGGTAAATCCGGTAAATCCGGTTAACCTCGAACGGGTTTAAACGGCCATAATATAAACGGAATAACGGCCAGCCCCGGCGCAGAAACGGATCTAACGCGGGCTCGAAGGCCCCTCATCCCGGGCTGCTAGCCTCCGCTGCTAGCCACCGCTAGCATGATCCAGACTCAATCTCCTCCATCACGAACCCAAAGCCGTCAGAAAGACGTCAACGGGCGGGGGACGGATCCAGCGGGAGCCGCCCGCCATTATCGGTCAGATATTTACCGATAAATATCGCGCCGCGCGCACATTTACTCAGACATGTCGGGCCGCGTACCTTCGCCTCGAGATCAATAGCGGAAAAGGAAACGCGAAAGGAATGCTGGGAAATTACTCTTCACGGAGGTGCCCGAAAATGTGCCTGATCAAAATAGTGGATTCACGAAGACTCGGGTCAGTTTTAGAATGAAACGTTCTGTGTTTCTATTTAAGATTACTTTCCCGGACAATTCCTTTTCTTCCAAATGAAGTTTGTTTCATTAAAACACTTCCGCCTCCAATTTTAATCACATTTGATTTTTCCAATGTTTAAATCGCAAAAATGACTTTAAATCAGTTTCACTTGCTACTACACAATAAAGTTATTGTCATTATTGTGTCGGCTATCAAACGCGTCTGAATCCATTGTGTTCAGATTAATGCATGAACCCATGTGATGGGGGGGGGGGGGCAGCAGGAGGAGTGCAGGGCATGGGCGGGGGCAAGTGTGATAACACATGTAACCATTATTTCTTTATGTAATATTTAATGCGGATAATCGTGTGGTGAGTATATTTCACATTTCTACTTATCCTTTTATTATATATATCATTTATTTGCTTTTGTAGTGTTGCTTCCAGAGAACCTCAATTTCCAAAGGACTGTGTGGATAAATAAAGTGTATCGTATCGTATCCAGCGACAACAAAATATCAGTGAAAAGCATTAATTAAAATATGTATTTAATGCACTTAAACTTTTCTTACAGCTGTGCTCAAATATTTTATACAGTTTACAGTAAAAATAAAATAAAACAAGGTGAGAAATGTAATTGAAACAGTGTTTTCATCCCCCATTAAGAACGGTGGAATGTCCTTTAAAAACAACCCCCATCACATGACCCCCCCCCCCCCTCACCACAACAGGAGAAACACACGGAAATAATAAAATAAAAATATACAGACAAGAAAACTGCTGGCTAGTCCATGATTGAAATCTAAAACCTCCAGACAACATTCGTCCACTCAGAAGACAGGATTGAACATTCAGATCGTCCATAATAGTCATGAACCCCATTTAAAGAGCTCCACGCAGACACAGGTGAGTCAACGTATCGGTCTGAAACTCCACGCAGACACAGGTGAGTCAACGTATCGGTCTGAAACCCCACGCAGACACAGGTGAGTCAACGTATCGGTCTGAAACTCCACGCAGACACAGGTGAGTCAACGTATCGGTCTGACACTCCACGCAGACACAGGTGAGTCAACGTATCGGTCTGACACTCCACGCAGACACAGGTGAGTCAACGTATCGGTCTGACACTCTACGCAGACACAGGTGAGTCAACGTATCGGTCTGAAACCCCACGCAGACACAGGTGAGTCAACGTATCGGTCTGACACTCCACGCAGACACAGGTGAGTCAACGTATCGGTCTGAAACTCCCGCCGACACAGGTGAGTCAACGTATCGGTCTGAAACTCCACGCAGACACAGGTGAGTCAACGTATCGGTCTGACACTCCACGCAGACACAGGTGAGTCAACGTATCGGTCTGACACT
The DNA here is from genome assembly GCF_040956055.1 of Brachionichthys hirsutus. Lineage (NCBI taxonomy): Eukaryota > Metazoa > Chordata > Actinopteri > Lophiiformes > Brachionichthyidae > Brachionichthys > Brachionichthys hirsutus. The sequence continues at coordinate 260,062 of NC_090907.1, read as the reverse complement.
CTACGCAGACACAGGTGAGTCAACGTATCGGTCTGAAACTCCACGCAGACACAGGTGAGTCAACGTATCGGTCTGACACTCCACGCAGACACAGGTGAGTCAACGTATCGGTCTGAAACCCCACGCAGACACAGGTGAGTCAACGTATCGGTCTGAAACTCCACGCAGACACAGGTGAGTCAACGTATCGGTCTGACACTCCACGCAGACACAGGTGAGTCAACGTATCGGTCTGACACTCCACGCAGACACAGGTGAGTCAACGTATCGGTCTGACACTCCACGCAGACACAGGTGAGTCAACGTATCGGTCTGAAACCCCACGCAGACACAGGTGAGTCAACGTATCGGTCTGACACTCCACGCAGACACAGGTGAGTCAACGTATCGGTCTGAAACCCCACGCAGACACAGGTGAGTCAACGTATCGGTCTGACACTCCACGCAGACACAGGTGAGTCAACGTATCGGTCTGACACTCCCGCAGACACAGGTGAGTCAACGTATCGGTCTGACGCTCCACGCAGACACAGGTGAGTCTTCACACACCTGCAGAGTGGAGGTTGAGCATGTTGTGGCTGGCACAGCCTGGGCGTCGCCACTTGGGGTTCATTTCCAGCTCAAAACTCAAGGTGTGATACATGACCCAGGTGAAACAGGTACAAAGTCAAGTGTTTTCTTGCAGCAAATGAGCAGACATGTTGATTTGAAATGTTAGATCATTGGAATAAGATGAAATCATCTCACGGCACCTGAACGCAACCCGGGCTTCACTAAAAATGTATCTGCATCTTTCACACCCAAAATTTGTAACATATATACACACGTAAAAATGGGTTTATATTTATATATACATAGACATACATGTTTATGTAAAATATGTATATTTACATGAAGTATTTGTAATGTCGTGTCTGTAGAATGCGTTCAGTGTTGTCATTTGAGATCATTAAAATGTCCCACATTCCCACCTCGTGGTCTTCCTCCAATCAGAGCTCAGAATAAGAACTATTTTTACTGGGACCCCTTGTTCTACCTGTTGGCTTTGGGACTGAAGACAGTAACGGGTACTGGGACAGACCTTTGTCCTCCTGACATCAGTCACACTGTCGTCAAATCAGAACGCTGATATTTGGATCTGATGGAGACACCAGAAACAAAGGCTCGGTGGACGCCCCCGTTTAGAACGCCCCGGCGCCGGTCTCGTGCTTGAACCTCATAACTAGCTACGCTGGCAGGATGTTTAGAATCCATCCGTCCTCCGTCACTTATCTGAGGCCGGGGCGCGGACGCAGCAGCCCCAGCAGGGACTCCCAGACTTCCCTGTGCCCAGATACCTCCAGCTCTTCCGGGGAGGATCCCGAGGCGTTCCCAGGCCAGCCGAGAGACGTAGTCGCTCCGGCATGTCCTGGGTCTTCCCCGAGGCCTCCTACCAGCGGGACATGTCCAGAACACCTCCCCAGTGAGGCGTCCAGGAGGCATCCGACTCCTGACTCCTCTGGATCTGGAGGAGCAGCGGCTCCACTCCAGCGTGTGAGATGTTGTGTAACACCAGCGTTAAGCTACATTTGGGGAGTTTCCCAATCCAGCGGGTCAGTTCTAGTTTGAGATCTTTCTGATTCAGGTGTTTAAATGAGGCTCTAACTTTGAGTCTCTTGTCCTCTTGACCAGAGACAAGAGCTAATTAACTGCAGCCGAGCTCTGGTCCATCATACACTATATAAATATAAATAAATTAGTTCCCTCTTCACTGCAATGTTGTCTTTTTGATACCTTATCAAATTGTTTAAGTGTCTACAGATAAATCAAACGAGCAGTTGTGCTCGTGTTTTGTCTTCTACAAACGAGGTTGAAATATGTCCAGAGGGATGAATAACTTTACAGTCGACCCACTAGGTGGCGTGACGCCGCCCAGGTGAGCGTTTCGCCTCAGACTGGCTCGGTACTGCAACGTGCTTTCTTTCCTCGGTAACCATCGGCAGCAATCCAGTCACTGAAGGAAGAGGAAAGTACTACCTACACTGTGAAAAAACGGGTATTTGGACTTAACTACCTTCATTTTGACAGCGGGACAGCAAAAGCGTCCCTGTCTGTGAATCTGGGGCTACATGAGGAACATTGTGTCACCCTAAGACGCCACGCCCCCACCCAGGGACCGCCCCCACACCGCTTCTGTGGTCACCCTAAGACGCCACGCCCCCACCCAGGGACCGCCCCCACACCGCTTCTGTGGTCACCCTAAGACGCCACGCCCCCACCCAGGGACCGCCCCCACACCGCTTCTGTGGTCACCTTAAGACGCCACGCCCCCACCCAGGGACCGCCCCCACACCGCTTCTGTGGTCACCCTAAGACGCCACGCCCCCACCCAGGGACCGACCCAGCACCGCTTCTGTGGTCACCCTAAGACGCCACGCCCCCACCCAGGGACCGCCCCCACACCGCTTCTGTGGTCACCCTAAGACGCCACGCCCCCACCCAGGGACCGCCCCCACACCGCTTCTGTGGTCACCCTAAGACGCCACGCCCCCACCCAGGGACCGCCCCCACACCGCTTCTGTGGTCACCCTAAGACGCCACGCCCCCACCCAGGGACCGACCCAGCACCGCTTCTGTGGTCACCCTAAGACGCCACGCCCCCACCCAGGGACCGCCCCCACACCGCTTCTGTGGTCACCCTAAGACGCCACGCCCCCACCCAGGGACCGCCCCCACACCGCTTCTGTGGTCACCCTAAGACGCCACGCCCCCACCCAGGGACCGCCCCCACACCGCTTCTGTGGTCACCTTAAGACGCCACGCCCCCACCCAGGGACCGCCCCCACACCGCTTCTGTGGTCACCCTAAGACGCCACGCCCCCACCCAGGGACCGCCCCCACACCGCTTCTAGGGAATGCTTGATCACTCATCTCAGGTGAAGCTCAAACTAGACCGCACGGCTCTGTGGACCTGCTGCTGCTTTTTAAACGACATTGTCTAACTCACCCATGAACGCACTCCTGACTAATCAATGAAACTTATCTTAGAGTTAGCTCGTACTGCGGCGGCCGCACACCGGTCGTCTCTCCATCAGATCCAGAGCTGCGGTTCTGGAGGCTTTCGGGGGGCTTTCGGGGGGGTTGTAGGTGGACAGAGCACGCGTGGCGGCGGCTGCCGTGTCTACATGTTCACGGAAGGGCTGGGCGTGCTTGTCGTGGTGATGATGGGGTGTCTGGGTGGGGCCAGGTCGAGTAGGGCACTTACAGTCCTGGCCACCTGGGGGAGCCCTCGCTCCTCGAGAATGTGCAGAGGAAGACACAACTGACTCTACAGAGACAGACAGGATGGAACACACACAATCAGAATGCTGGTCAACAGACGGCAAATAATATTAAACCAAGTAAGAGTAGCCATGGCAACACACGGGAGAAAAACATCGACACAAAACGATCATTTCGATAAACTGATGAGCGACAAGAAGAAATCGCCAGAAAACATGAAATCAGCTGATCGTTGGTTTAATACATTTTCCCTCACCTCAAACGATCTTCATTGAAATCACTTATTTAAAGTGCAAAGTCACCATGCAATAAAACACCAACGTAAAATACTGGAATGATGAACAAAAGTTCAGTTATATCAAAATAAGGACAATAAAATGAGCAGATTCAAAATAAGTGACTGTCAACAAAGCAACGTTTCTTTCTTTGTTCTTTGAAGGAACAGCCAGGAGATCGGCGTCGACGAGGACGAGCCTTTGGACGACGTCGTGGGATAAAGAACCGGCACGCCAGCTCTCCTACGGGGAACCGACGTAGCGCGGCCAGAACGAGCGGCTACGGGGCTACGGGGCTACGGGGCTACGGGGCTACGGGGCTACGGGGCTACGGGGCTACGGGGCTACGGGGCTACGGGGCTCCGGGGCTACGGGGCTCCGGGGCTACGGGGCTACGGGGCTACGGGGCTACGGGGCTACGGGGCTCCGGGGCTACGGGGCTACGGGGCTCCGGGGCTACGGGGCTACGGGGCTACGGGGCTACGGGGCTACGGGGCTACGGGGCTACGGGGCTACGGGCATCGGGAACGTTCTGCATCACAGACGATAATCACAAATCAATATCAGTGAGATGAACGAGGCTGGATAGGAGACTGGAGCGTCAAAAGGCTTTTCCATAAGACGCCTCTACGTTACGGATCTGCAGGGATGGAACAGGAAACTAGCTTTTCAGCTGAATGATTTATAGACGACTTAGAGCAGACATGGGCAAACCCAGGCCCGGGGGCCATATGCGGCCCGTTGGTCTTTTTAATCCGGCCCGCCAAACTTGTCCAAATAATATCATTAAATAAAATTGTATAATAATTAAACCTCATTCATTTTACCTTTTCCCTGTAATGCTACCTGTAAAAGGCCAAATCCTTGAATGCAATAGCTTTCATGTGTCATTTATATTAGCTCACACAAATACTCCATCCATCTGTTCTTGGTCCGGCCCCTCTGTCAAATTTTAGAACCTATTGTGGCCCGCGAGTCAAAAAGTCTGCCCACCCCTGACTTAGAGTCAAATTATTGATAAACAGAAAATCGACCTAAAACAAGCCGACTTTAATGAAACATTAACTTCCTGTTTTGAAGATGACATGCAGTCAGTTTCCCTTCAACGCTTTACTTCTCACCAGAAGACGACGTCTTCAGTTAGACTCGTTTTCTCGCTATAGGTTCATTCGTATTTACACTATTTACAGTTCACCGTTGGTTTCTCTACGCTCTGAAATGAGATGCATTCTGTTTGGTGCTCTAAACTAAGTTATTCCCTTTCCCTGTTTGTGAAATTGAGTTGACTCGAGATAACTTTGGATTAAAATAAGGCACCTAAGCCCCTCCCTTTAAATTTTCTCAGCTTCAGAAGATTCACAGAATTGATTAGTTCATATTTAACAAGAACAGCTGTGGATGAGTTCTTAAAATAGTCAATGCAGCTCTGCCCTCAGTCCCCTCAATCCCTGCATACCTGAAGAAACACCTCCACAGCCACAACACTAGAGGGAGCTCAAACAACAACCTGATTACCCCCTCCTACAGGACCAACATGGGTAAATCATCTTTCTACAATACTGCCCCCTAAGGGTGGAACTGTTTGACTCCCGCCCTAAAACATGCACCTCTTTGGCCTCCTTCAAAACGGCCCTAAAAATACACCTTTCAGGGGGACAGAAACGGAGATAGTCATCACGACTCTCTCCGGATCAAACCCCCCCCCCCCCCCTTTTTGTCCACCTACGTTGTACATATTATGTGTCTTTTTAATTTATTGTTATTTTGCATCAATTGAGTAATTTAATATTAGTTTTATTTGTTTTGTTAAATGTTGATTTATGTACGAATGACTTTCAACGGAAACAAGACCGCAAGGGCTTGACTGTACTTGTACTGTAATACATGCTACTGTGTGACTGTACTTGTACTGTAATACATGCTACTGTGTGACTGTACTTGTACTGTAATACATGCTACTGTGTGACTGTACTTGTACTGTAATACATGCTACTGTGTGACTGTACTTGTACTGTAATACATGCTACTGTGTGACTGTACTTGTACTGTAATACATGATACTGTGTGACTGTACTTGTACTGTAATACATGCTACTGTGTGACTGTACTTGTACTGTAATACATGCTACTGTGTGACTGTACTTGTACTGTAATACATGATACTGTGTGACTGTACTTGTACTGCAATACATGCTACTGTGTGACTGTACTTGTACTGTAATACATGATACTGTGTGACTGTACTTGTGCTGTAATACATGCTACTGAGTGACTGTACTTGTACTGTAATACATGCTACTGTGTGACTGTACTTGTGCTGTAACATTCTATCTAATAAATATATTCATTCATTCATTCATTCATTCATTCATTCACACGAGTCGCAGCTTTAAGGAGCTCGAGTCTTGAGGTTCTCTAGTTTATTTTTTCATATTCAGAGGAAACAGATGAGACACACTCCTAAAAACACTCATTCATCCCATCATCACTCTCTCTTTATCGCAAGATCACAATTCAAGCAGAAGAGCAGTTCTGGACCCGATCACAGCCGATAACGGACCCACAATGATAAGAGAACAGCTGGAGTCCTTTCCCCCTGGGGGGACGTGCAGGAGACCACTACAGATCACCTTATCTCTTAACTTCACCACAACCATGGGAACGATGCCGACCGCTCAGGCAGCCATTCGTACGACCTGAAACGGTCCACCGGGTCAGGGCCACGGCCCGGACCGGAGAGGCACACGCCGGCGCCGGCGCCAGCGCCAGCGTAGCCGGAGCCCGTGCTCCATCCTGAAACGGTCCACCGGGTCAGGGCCACGGCCCGGACCGGAGAGGCACACGCCAGCGCCGGCGCCAGCGCCAGCGTAGCCGGAGCCCGTGCTCCATCCTGCAAACGGTTCAGAAACTTCCTCGTCTGTCAACCCTCATTGGCAACGGCAACAAACCGATTCTGATTACTTAAGTCAGGGAAAAGTATTTATTTATTATACGTTTTTTTAAGATCATTATAAAAACTGACCACATTTTTCCACCTTTCAAGAGGATTCAATAAAAGTTTCAAAAACTTCCACAGGTAGTGGAGGGAGGCCTTTTCTGGACCTTTAAACACATGAGGAAGAGATAAAGCACACACAAGGCACAAAGCAAAGACGTGCTTTTCATGTTTCACACCATCAACTTTGACTCCCAGATAAAAGACCGAATGGTGGTGCAGCGGTTAGCACTGGCTTCACAGCAAGAAGGTCCAGGTTTGGATTAACCGAGGACCAGGAGTCTGAACGTTCTCCTGAGTTAGATAAACAGGTGAATAAACCTGTAGGCATGGATGGTACTTTGTCTCCAAGAGCCTGGCGACTCATCCAGGGTAAACCATCCTTCTCGCTTAAGTCAGTTTGGATAAGCGGTGACAGCTTCTAGGACAGGGGCAAACATTTTGACTCTCAGGCCACAATGGGCTCTAAAGTTTGACAGAGGGGCGGGGCCAGGAACAGATGGATGGAGTGTTTGTGTGAACTAATATAAATGGCATGTAAAAGCATTACATGAAAGGATTTGGCCTTTTAAAAGGTAGCATTACAGGGACAAGGTCACATGATTAAGATTTAATTCTAATAACATTTAATTTAATGATAGTTTTTCGACAAATTCGGCGGGCCGGATCAAAAACCCCAACGGGCCATATATGGCCCGCGAGCCTTAGTTTGCCCATGCCTGTTCTAGGGAATCAAATCCCGTGCCTAAAATCCAATCCCAAAAAAATTAAAAGTCAAGAGCAATTTAAGAGTAATAAGTCCAAATTAAGGGCCAATAAGAAAGTAGAACATTGCGAGGAAAAATAAGAAAATTGAACAGATTATACACAAGTGTACAGAAGACTGGATTTGGATTAGCTGCATTTTAATCACATGCCTAGTGGTATGTCCAAAAGAATGATGCCCCTAAATAACAATAGGGCAGCATAGTGGCGCAGTGGTTAGCACTGCCGCCTCACAGCAGTTTGTATGTTCTCCTCGCTGGGGTTCCCTCCAGGTTCTCTGGTTTCCTCCCAAAACATGTCATCTAGGTGAATTGGTCTTTCTCCAAATCGTCCATAGTGTGAACGGTCGTCTGTCTCTGAGAGGCCCCATGCTGGCGACGCGTCCAGGGGGTGCCCTGCCTCTCCCCAAAGCAAACTGGAATAGACACCAGCAAAGCAGAAAAGCAGCTCGTCTCACCCCCAAGAAAATAGAAGGATGGGCGGAGCCAACGGTCAAAATGAGATTTGAGAATCTGCCAGGTGATCTGAACGTCCAGCTAAGAGCTAACAACCAACGGCAGTGATTAACTATCCCATTAGCATAGCAGGGCCACCGGAGGAATGCTAAGCCCTCTCCATAGCCCGTACTGGAGGAATGCTAAGCCCTCTCCATAGCCCATACTGGAGGAATGCTAAGCTCTCTCCATAGCCCATACTGGAGGAATGCTAAGCTCTCTCCATAGCCCATACTGGAGGAATGCTAAGCTCTCTCCATAGTCCATACTGGAGGAATGCTAAGCCCTCTCCATAGCCCATACTGGAGGAATGCTAAGCTCTCTCCATAGTCCATACTGGAGGAATGCTAAGCTCTCTCCATAGCCCATACTGGAGGAATGCTAAGCTCTCTCCATAGCCCGTACTGGAGGAATGCTAAGCTCTCTCCATAGCCCGTACTGGAGGAATGCTAAGCTCTCTCCATAGCCCATACTGGAGGAATGCTAAGCTCTCTCCATAGCCCATACTGGAGGAATGCTAAGCTCTCTCCATAGCCCATACTGGAGGAATGCTAAGCTCTCTCCATAGTCCATACTGGAGGAATGCTAAGCTCTCTCCATAGCCCATACTGGAGGAATGCTAAGCTCTCTCCATAGCCCGTACTGGAGGAATGCTAAGCTCTCTCCATAGCCCGTACTGGAGGAATGCTAAGCTCTCTCCATAGCCCATACTGGAGGAATGCTAAGCTCTCTCCATAGCCCATACTGGAGGAATGCTAAGCTCTCTCCATAGCCCATACTGGAGGAATGCTAAGCTCTCTCCATAGTCCATACTGGAGGAATGCTAAGCTCTCTCCATAGCCCGTACTGGAGCAACCTCTCCCCTCCCTGATTTATATCCTACCAAGTCTGGAAATGCCTCCAGACCCCCCAGGAAGAGCTGCTAGCGTACGTGGCTTATCTCACTTAGCCTTTTGCCACCTCAACATGCACTCAGGCAGACGCGTAGAACCAGACCAGCCCCCAGTCCAAAAACAAAACGCTAAAGTGTTTAGATAAATGCCGTTCTGCGTGTGATAACTGCCGTTATTTGTGAGGAGAATAGTGAAATAAAATCTTCTAAAGGTTTCTTGTACCACGCCCAGCGTTGGACCCTTTGTTTCCCCGGTAGGTCGCCTGTGCTCGCTTTCAGAGACGCGTCGCCAGGTGAACGTAGAGAGCACACAGCATTGACATGACAGATAGGTAGAAGAGGGCGAAGCCTGCCAGCTGGACCTGAAGGGAGGGGTTCATCCAGGGTGGAGCCATGGAGAGCAACACGCCCACTGTCCCATAAACCCCTCCTCCATTCCCCTCCAGGACTTCCCACACTGAACAAAGACTGTCCTGATAGGATGAGGGATTGAAATGGCAAGAATTAAAAGTAAAAAGAAAGGAGTGAGATGGGTAGAATAAAAAAAGAGTGAAGAAAAGTGGGACAGTGAAAAAGAAGAAAGAGAACCGTTAGCTTTGTATCAGTTTCAGTATGTGGAGCGGACGGTGATGTCACAGCCATCGACCGATGGAGACGATACTAAGGTGAGGTCATCTCTACCGTGATGATGTGGGGGGGGGGTCTCTATCTCACCACCGAATTTAATCTGGACTGGATCCAGAATGAGGTCATTAAAAAATTAATGTTTAACATTAAAACCCATTTATGGATTCAAAAATCAGTTAAAAATACACACAAACTCTGATTCACTTTGACCTTTCATAGTCAGGGTTAGGGTTAGATCTCTCTAGAACCTTCTGGTGCTGATCCAGATCACCGTGTGGACGGTGTAGATCCAGTTGGGAGGGGAACGAGCTGCTTGGCGGAGGTCTGTGCTCTCAGAGTGCTGCACAATCACTTCTCTCGTTTTCAGAATTACACAAAAAGTTCTTTTTCAGGAAACAAACGTCACTCGATTCCACTTCGAGTACGACGGCTTGACGACGCCGTCTGCTCGTCCTCGTTCTTAAAATGAATCAGGTGTGTGGAGCAAACTAAAGCTGCACCCGTCACTAACGTGATCCACACACCTGCCTGAGACAGAATCAGGTGTGTGGAGCAAACTAAAGCTGCACCCGTCACTGACGTGATCCACACACCTGCCTGAGACAGAATCAGGTGTGTGGAGCAAACTAAAGCTGCACCCGTCACTAACGTGATCCACACACCTGCCTGAGACAGAATCAGGTGTGTGGAGCAAACCAAAGCTGCACCCGTCACTGACGTGATCCACACACCTGCCTGAGACAGAATCAGGTGTGTGGAGCAAACTAAAGCTGCACCCGTCACTGACGTGATCCACACACCTGCCTGAGACGGAGCTGAACCTGCTGTTAAAGATTTATTTCTCACTGAGGCTTGAGATTAAAATCTGCATTTGGTGGAACGTCTCCAGATGCTGTGACATCACCGCCGATCCATCCACTCATTCATCCATTCATCCACTCATTCATCCATTCATTCAGTCGAGCCACACAGTAAATCATTGTTTTTCTGGAGGTGGCTGATCCATAATGTTAACAGCCAACGGGTACCTGTGGAACGCCGATCCGGCGACACGCCTCCAGGAAGTTCTCCACATTCCGCCGGCATTTGGCCATGGTGAGTTTAGGCTACGAGACACAGGAGCGGTGGTGAGACGTCCGTCTGTCTGAAGTAAAACAACGTCATCACCTGTACTCACCACAGCAGGTGAGGGGACGTGGATGCTGGGGACAGACCGCGGCTTTACGTGATTGGCCAGGTGACAGAGAACCACCCCGTCCGTCAGAGCTGCTCCCAGGTCACCAGGCAACGATACCTTCAGACGCGCTTCGATGTTCTGGACAGAAAAGATCGTACCTGTTTGACGTCACCACCTGAGAATACCCGTCAAACACGTACAGCCAGACAGACGGCAGTGAGAACGAAGTATTACCCTGCTGGAGAAACGTTTGCCCCTCCCACGTGTACTTAGGTTAGGAGCGCTCGCTGTACTCTGCCCTAGACGTTACCACGTACACCTGGGGCCGTGACCTTTCACACCCAAACCGAGAGCCACGTTTTCAGGCGGACCAGAGTTCGCTTGTTTGATCCGCACCAGAGTTCGGACGCGCTTTCGCACCTGCCCAAACGGAGTGGACCATCCGAGGAAACCAACCCTGAAACGAACCCCGACCATAAGCCGCGCCTAAAACCCTTTGATGCGGCCGCCGTCCTCAGGAGCCTCGCCGCTAGGATGATTACTCAACCTTCACCGTCACAGAGTCTTTTAAAGATGGTGGACCCATGCGGGTCTGGAGGAATCCCTTTGTCCGGGCTATCGTGGGGGGGTAGGGGTCTATGCAAATACCTGAGACCCGCCTACTTTTACGGTGTTAATAAATGGACCTGAGGGTGAGCATCGCTAGAAGTCTCTGTGCGTCCAGCTGGACGGACGAGATCTCTCCGGATCCGGATCGGTAAAGTATCAACGTTAGTCTGCCTGGGGAATTACCCCGTCCTTCACCATAGTATTATAGTCAGGAGCCTCACAGTGATGCGTACCGGTGCTGGCCTTCACCATAGTATTATAGTCAGGAGCCTCTCGGAGTGATGCGTACCGGTGCTGGCCTTCACCATAGTATTATAGTCAGGAGCCTCTCGGAGGGATGCGTACCGGTGCTGTCCTTCACCATAGTATTATAGTCAGGAGCCTCTCGGAGCGATGCGTACCGGTGCTGGCCTTCGCCATAGTATTATAGTCAGGAGCCTCTCGGAGCGATGCGTACCGGTGCCGTCCTTCACCATAGTATTATAGTCAGGAGCCTCACAGAGCGATGCGTACCGGTGCCGTCCTTCACCATAGTATTATAGTCAGGAGCCTCTCGGAGCGATGCGTACCGGTGCCGTCCCTCACCATAGTATTATAGTCAGGAGCCTCTCGGAGCGATGCGTACCGGTGCCGTCCTTCACCATAGTATTATAGTCAGGAGCCTCTCGGAGCGATGCGTACCGGTGCTGGCCTTCACCATAGTATTATAGTCAGGAGCCTCTCGGAGCGATGCGTACCGGTGCTGTCCTTCACCATAGTATTATAGTCAGGAGCCTCTCGGAGCGATGCGTACCGGTGCTGGCCTTCACCATAGTATTATGGCGTGCTGACGAAGCAACTCAAGGCCATCGGTCCCGCAGCAGAACACGGGAATAGAGCAGCGGCGAGAGAATCCAGCATTAATGAATCAATGGAGGAAGAGGAGGAAGCAAGAAGAAGACCTGCAGCAACTCGGCTCCTGAGATCTGCGACTCCGCGCGCGCCGATCTCACCGATACGGTCTAAACCGGAGTGAAGCAAACTAACTAGTTAACTAGCAAATCATCATCATCCCAGGTGGATTAACCAGAGAACTCCAACCGTTCACCGTTAAACTGAGCTGCGTGGGAGCGCCGGAGACAGAAGAACACGCGTTCACCGAGACACGTTCACCGAGACAGGGCGGCGACGCCGGCGAGTTTCATCTTGAGAATAAGTTGAATAAAGTTTGACTTATCTGACTGTTTCGTTTCGCTTAATGCGGCTTTTGTATGAAAAAAGACGCGTTCATTGAAGTTGCGCCTTATAACCAGGTGCGCCCTATGGTGGTGAGAATATGGTTCTGATCCCCACATGTGAAGGCAGGGATCAAACAGTGAATGCACGGCGTGCACGGCGTGCATGTATACACAAGCTAAACGGTGCCAACCTTTCGGAGCTGCTCCACCACCTCAGCTTCTTCTCCAACTAGAGGAGGAGTAGAAGGGGCTTCGTCCTGGTTTTGAGATGCAACAGCCTCACCTGGAGAACATGAAGAAAACGGCAAGAATCCTCAGAAACCCACATACAACTGGACAGGGAGTCGACGGTGAAAAAGGACTGATGCCTTGCTAAAAGGCAAAAGAAACAGCACCCTCATTTATGTATTCGTTAATCCCAATTCAGCCTTTAACACAAAAGCAGAATCAGAATCATTTTATTGTTATTGTCAATGAGGGTTCACAGACTAGGAATTTGTGTTGGTGCGATTGTGCAACATGCAACACAAGGTTTATGCAACAGCAAACAACAAAAGGCAAACTACCAACCTCTGGGTAAGGTGCTACGTTCTTGCAGAGACAGACAGATGTTGAAAGGCCATTGAAGATTCAAGGTTTTGGAGAGGAGCGTTTCAAACAGATGTAGGAGCGATTATATTTATTGTTAGTTTGCACCTGTGGTGTAAAATTATTTTTATTTTTCTAATGTTATTTTGCATCTGTGGAGTAATTTATTTTTATTTATTTGTATTGTTAATTGTGGATGAATTATGTACGAAGGACTTTCAACGGAAACAAGACCACAAGGGCTTTTAGAAATGCTCCTCTCAGGCAGGATGTTTGACTGTACTTGTACTGTAATACATGCTACTGTGTGACTGTACTTGTACTGTAATACATGCTACTGTTTACTGTACTTGTACTGTAATACACGCTACTGTGTGACTGTACTTGTACTGTAATACATGCTACTGTTTACTGTACTTGTACTGTAATACACGCTACTGTGTGACTGTACTCGTACTGTAATACACGCTACTGTTGACTGTACTTGTACTGTAATACACGCTACTGTTGACTGTACTTGTACTGTAATACATGCTACTGTGTGACTGTACTTGTACTGTAATACATGCTACTGTTTGACTGTACTTGTACTGTAATACATGCTACTGTGTGACTGTACTTGTACTGTAATACATGCTACTGTTTGACTGTACTTGTACTGTAATACATGTTACTGTTTGACTGTACTTGTACTGTAATACATGCTACTGCTGACTGTACTTGTACTGTAATACACGCTACTGTGTGACTGTACTCGTACTGTAATACACGCTACTGTGTGACTGTACTCGTACTGTAATACACGCTACTGTGTGACTGTACTCGTACTGTAATACACGCTACTGTTGACTGTACTTGTACTGTAATACACGCTACTGTTTGACTGTACTTGTACTGTAATACATGCTACTGTGTGACTGTACTCGTACTGTAATACACGCTACTGTGTGACTGTACTTGTACTGTAATACACGCTACTGTTTGACTGTACTTGTACTGTAATACATGCTACTGTTGACTGTACTTGTACTGTAATACATGCTACTGTGTGACTGTACTTGTACTGTAATACATGCTACTGTGTGACTGTACTCGTACTGTAATACACGCTACTGTGTGACTGTACTCGTACTGTAATACACGCTACTGTGTGACTGTACTCGTACTGTAATACATGCTACTGTGTGACTGTATTTATACTGTAATACATGCTACTGTGTGACTGTATTTATACTGTAATACATGCTACTGTGTGACTGTATTTATACTGTAATACATGCTACTGTGTGACTGTATTTATACTGTAATACATGCTACTGTGTGACTGTACTTGTACTCTAACATTCTATCTAATAAATAGATATATATATATATATATATCACAGCCTCTCCTGTCTGAATAAGTCACCTGGCCAGGTCTCACCTTTCCTCTTCTCCTTGTGAGCAAGACGAAACAGGAAGCTATCTGGTCTCGGGTTGGCTGTACGATAGGAGGACACGCCCACTAAACTGGGGTAAGATGGTGACTGATTGGCTGGAAAAAGATTATCGTTAGTGAATGCAGTAATAACGTCTGAATAGTACACGTGCATTCTTACCTGTAGGCGACAGAGCAGCTCTGTCCTCCCCCTGCAGACAGGAAAGGACAGTTATGGACCTGAGGACGAGGACGAGGACGAGGACGAGCCCATCACCCTGAATAATCACCACTCAAGTCTCAACAACGTTCTCATGTTCTCAAACCAGACGTCTTCTTCTAAACCCGATCAATACTCAATAGCTCTGCAAACGCTTTCTTCCACCGCTGAGCATAAACTTTCATTGTGTTTGAGTAAAATGTGTTTAAACTAAATATTTCATACAAGATTTGTCTCTTCAGTAGAAGCATGGATTTTGGTTTGAGAAATTAGATTGCATTGAATTAATTCAATTAAGAGTTTTTACATTTTAATGAGATTTATTGACTCAAGCAAAATATCATCTATCTTTTAGATATCAGGAATTTGCGTCGTCATAATTTGTGGAGCCACAAGCATGCAGCATTCAGGCCACAGTCCCTGCATGAGACAGGAATGAGACGGGAATGAGACGGGAGTGAGACGGGAATGAGACGGGAATGAGACGGGAATGAGACGGGAATGAGACAGGAATGAGACAGGAATGAGACAGGAATGAGAACTGAGAGAACGACAGCCGTCAGCAGGCAGTCCAGATTTTAACATTTGAATCTTAACAGTTTGAAAGCAATTGTTCCAAAAATGGATCAACTAGGATCTGACTGTCACTGCTGTCTTTATTGCTCCGTCAAAGAGGTCGTCTCTGCGAGGACTATTGACTATTGACTATTGACTATTGACGGGTTAACTCGGTGGTCTCCAACCTTTCTCCTGCCACGGACCGGTTTCATGCCGGGCAAGTTTTTTGCAGACCGGGGGGTAATTAAATAAAAAGAAGAGGACTATAATTTTACTAATAAACTTTATATTATGCACTTGCAATAACTATTAAACAAGTATTACACCAATATCTACTCACCATTAGTTGTGGTCTCATTAATTGCTTCAGTCCTTCATGCTCATGTGTTTTGTTTGATAAATGACACATTCTCGCGTTTTACTTCAGAGTTCTTGTCTCTCTGTGCCGAAGCCGTTTTCTGCCATTTATTGACTCGTTAACGAAGCTAATCAGCTGGAGATAAACCGTGTTTTAAGTCGGACTCCTGGTTTGTCTGTTATAAGAAGTTTTCTTTTCTTCCTCTTCTTCCTCCTCAGTTGGACTTTCCCATTAGCAAAGAAGCTCTCCAAAGACGTTTGTTTTTTAATTTAATCCTCACTCGTTCACGTCTGTTTTTAGGAACGTATCACGGAAAACATGAAAATTCACAGGCGAATGTTACGTTGGAGAAAATCCAGTCGTTTTGCAAGATGTTAAACTCTTACCATGAACAGGGCGGAGTCATCTGTATGGGTGGAGCGTCTGGAAGGGTATGCGTACTGAACACACAAACGAATAACGCAACAACAGACACATTAACAAAGACATTCTAGAGATGGAGTGAGGGTGAGCGTAGCCAACATAACGATCAGAAAAAACGAAACAAAAAGCCTCGCGGCAATCATCAGTACAAATGATGAGCAGACAATGTACGCCATCAACACACACCAGATGTGCCACAACGCAATACACACTCTGCCGGTCACACACTCTTGATTTATCTCATAATTGCCCATGCTCGGACAACTCGAAAATGTTTTTGTATTTCGGTTTGTGGACCTAAAATATGGAATAATCTGAAGGAGGACCTCAAACAAAGTCCAAATGTTGGATAGTTTCAGTATTGATATAAAGAAATGATATTCTCTGGGCTGGTATCTGAAGTAAATACAGTTTGTTTATTTCTGTTATACGTTGTAACACGTTGGTCACACTTGTTGTGAATTGGTTGAGAGCACGGTGCTCAAATGACCAGAGGAATCTGAATTTAAAATGTTATTAATGTAAATATGTCAAAAGGGGTGGGATTAAATGAGTGTTTACTGTTCACCACTTTTAATTCTATTCAGTTTTGATCATCTTATTTTGTTCTGAACTCATCAGCTTTTTATGCGTTTTATGTGATGATGTTGTCGCGTGGTTCTTTTATCCTTTCAAGTCCGAAAAAAATATTTGAAATTAGAATTTATCAGAAGGATGGCTGCTTTCCTCTCAACTGTTTCACTGTGTGAACCTGGACTGTTTCAGCGCTTTTAACCAAACAGGGACGAGCAGCTGGAGTCCCTGGTTTGAAAGGCGGCGGGAAATGACACCGTGACTGGTTCTCAGTACCGGTAAACCCAAAACCAACATCTCAACCATGAACTGATAAAACCTTTTGCACCTTATTTATGCTCCATTTATTAAGCATCCTGTGAACCAGACCTGGGCATCGTACGGCCCTTTGGTCGACTCACTGGCCTGTGTAAGCTTAACTGGAATTTACAAAATAAACACATTTTCTAATTTTACCTCATGCACATATTTAAACTGCATTCAGTGACAGTTCACTATGATGTGTGTTTCTGAATGAGCACAAAGTCTTTAGGACGCTAAGAACCGTCACACAACGTTCCAACAGTATATTAAACTCAAAATGTGTTTTAGAGTGAACGTTCACTAATACGAGTCACAAATGGTAAAACGTTCACGTTTATTTTACCATTGTTTTGAGACATTTTATTGAATAAATGATTTTTTTTTTAAGTCAACCTCAATTTTTCATTGCTTAACTATAACATATACTCTTACAGGCTAGTCAAAACAATGATATTTACTGCTTTTTTTTATGAAGAAATACCATTAATATGATGCAGACCTGAGTCCAGCCTTTTAGCCTGGCCCTCCAGAATATTTTCTGTTTCTCATGGAGAAACGGCCCACCCCTGCCGTAAATGATGTGCTTGGATCATGTTTATGGATGAAAGAAGTTCGTCTCACCTCATGGTCTGGACTGGACCTGGATGGCTGAGCTGCTTGATGCTGAAAAACAAGGTTTCAGGGTTACTGTCGATACCAGTCTACTTCTGACAACATGAACACCATGAATCCTCAGATCTTAAATATCTCTGGCTTTAATTCACATTATATTTTAATAAAGTCATAATCAATAATTCTGTCTCGGACTCATGAACATTTTACAACCGGTAACATCTTAGCGCTGGAGCTAGCATCTATCTTAGGGCGTGCGCTACATCATAGCGCTGGAGCTAGCATCTATATTAGGGCGTGCGCTACAGCCTAGCGCTGGAGCTAGCATCTATTACTGTCATTACTGTTACATGTTGCACGACTTCACTGAGAATAATTCCTAGTCTGTGATCCCTCATTGACAATAAACTGATTCTGATCAATTCTTTTCACTGACATACGTTGCCGGGAGACCCTTCTTGTGACATTTTCACTGCTAGCTGAATCGCATCAAGAAAGTGGATGCGAGGACAGTCCAGCTCCGCTAGAGCCACAGCGTAGTGGTGTGACTGGTTCAGCTGGTGGTACCAGCGTAGTGGTGTGACTGGTTCAGCTGGTGGTACCAGCGTAGTGGTGTGACTGGTTCAGCTGGTGGTACCAGCGTAGTGGTGTGACTGGTTCAGCTGGTGGTACCAGCGTAGTGGTGTGACTGGTTCAGCTGCTGGTACCAGCGTAGTGGTGTGACTGGTTCAGCTGCTGGTACCAGCGTAGTGGTGTGACTGGTTCAGCTGGTGGTACCAGCGTAGTGGTGTGACTGGTTCAGCTGGTGGTACCAGCGTAGTGGTGTGACTGGTTCAGCTGGTGGTACCAGCGTAGTGGTGTGACTGGTTCAGCTGGTGGTACCAGCGTAGTGGTGTGACTGGTCCAGCTGGTGGTACCAGCGTAGTGGTGTGACTGGTCCAGCTGGTGGTACCAGCGTAGTGGTGTGACTGGTCCAGCTGCTGGTACCAGCGTAGTGGTGTGACTGGTTCAGCTGGTGGTACCAGCGTAGTGGTGTGACTGGTTCAGCTGGTGGTACCAGCGTAGTGGTGTGACTGGTTCAGCTGGTGGTACCAGCGTAGTGGTGTGACTGGTTCAGCTGGTGGTACCAGCGTAGTGGTGTGACTGGTCCAGCTGGTGGTACCAGCGTAGTGGTGTGACTGGTCCAGCTGGTGGTACCTTGGTGCAGCTGGTGACAGAGTCTCTCTGCACGGAGCGATTGGTCTGCCGCTCCTCGTCGTACCTCTGAGCAGCCAGCTGAGCCTCCCTCCTCATCCTCTCAACCCCCCCAGAAGCAGCAACAGCTCTCTGAGAGGAAGCTGCCAGTCAGTTGATGGACATGATGCAGACAGACAGGTCGATGAGCAGCACAAACAGCAGGTGTTTTTACCTGACTCTGCAAGCTAGGGGGCGCCGTACTCCCATCAACCACACTTCTGTGGACATACAGGAAAACATAGGAAGTCAGCCATTGTCAAAAGCAAATCCCTGAACAACTTCAGTGGCTCCTCCCCCTGCTCAACCCTGACCCCCAAAAAGACTCACGGTAAAGGTGACCTAAACCTGAAACCACAAGTACAGTCACACAGTAGCGTGTATTACAGTACAAGTACAGTCACACAGTAGCGTGTATTACAGTACAAGTACAGTCACACAGTAGCATGTACTACAGTACAAGTACAGTCACACAGTAGCATGTATTACTGTACAAGTACAGTCACACAGTAGCATGTATTACAGTACAAGTACAGTCACACAGTAGCATGTATTACAGTACAAGTACAGTCACACAGTAGCGTGTATTACAGTACAAGTACAGTCACACAGTAGCATCAACCCCCTAAAAGGTGTATTTTTAGGGCCGTTTTGAAGGAGGCCAAAGAGGTGCATGTTTTAGGGCAGGAGTCAAACAGTTCCACCCTTAGGGGGCAGTATTGTAAAAAGATGATTTACCCATGTTAGTCCTGTAGGAGGGGGTAACCAGGTTGTTGTTTGAGCTCCCTCTAGTGTTGTGGCTGTGGGTGTCACTAAATCTGTGGAGGTGTTTATTCAGGTATGCAGGGATTGAGGGGACTGAGGGCAGAGCTGCATTGACTATTTTAAATGCCAATCCCATTTTGAGCTGTTTAACCCTGTCTTCTACCCTGAGCCATTTTAGGCTAGCAAAATGTCCAGGAAGAAGGTGGGTCATGGGCCCCAGATTGAGGAGTAGCCGAATCAGTTTGTTTTGGGAGGTTTGGAGCCTGGTTTTCAGGGACCCTTTGATGTGGAGCACCGAGAGGAACCATCTGAAGTTGTTCACAATAAGGATACAAATAATAATAGGCAGCGAGTGAATCAAGGAAATTGAGCAGATTGTATACCAGATCAATGATAAAATAAACATCAGATAAAAAGATGACATCTAAAGTATAAAATCACACGAAGCTGAAGGTGTGTGTGTACCTGTGTGCGTGTCTCCTCATCTCTTCTGTCCTGCTTGAGTTGGTTTTAACTGGAGAACCCTGGCATCACAAACAGGAAATGATCAACAAACTGGCAGTAAAATCAATACGCCCCTTATCCATAATTCTATTCATTGTTGCTAGGCAGATATGCCAGACATCCAGTCAGGGCTGGGTTCAAGTCTAAAAACCTCGCCGGTTTCTCGTAAACATTTGAGAAGCAAGAAATGTAAAAGCAATTTACACACATCCAATAGAACAGGTGTGTGTTTTTACAGGTACATACAATCAGTTTATGCTAAATGCTAATGTATCATGAACACAATCCTTCTTAGCCAGGACTGGACTGGACATGAGACGCTCATGAAACAGGAGGCCGTGTCACGGCTAACTTATGGTTGGCTCAGTTAGCTCAGACGGTTAGCCTCTCACCTGAGAGCGGGTACGTCTGTGATGCTGTGAGAGTTCTGAACGGTGGACACCGGGTCAGAAATGGATGCTGCTATTAGTAATGTGCATATATATATGACTGTGTGTCTGTTTTAATGTTTGTTATACGCCTCAAACCGGGACTTGATGCAATCTTCTTCATGCGAGTGTTGGAGAAACAAAGATTTCCTGATCTTGAGGTGAAAGGTCATACTCTTAACAGAGTCCCGTTTACCTCTCTGGTGACGCGCCTCTCGATGTAGGCCATGAACTGAGAGCTCAGACTGGTGCCAGCCCCTCCTCTTCCTCCTCGTACACGACTCCTCCCCTCTTCCTCCTCCTCCCCCACACAGCTGTCTATGTAGTCAATCTGCTCCGACTCTACATCTGATGAAAAGGCAAAGGACGATGAGGACGATGCAAAGGACAGGGCTAGAGGACGACCCAGGGGAAGAGACACGTACGTAGTGAGGGAGGACGATGCAAAGGACAGGGCTAGAGGACGACCCAGGAGAAGAGACATGGACGTAGTGAGGGAGGACGATGCAAAGGACAGGGCTAGAGGACGACCCAGGGGAAGAGACACGTACGTAGTGAGGGAGGACGATGCAAAGGACAGGGCTAGAGGACGACCCAGGAGAAGAGACATGGACGTAGTGAGGGAGGACGATGCAAAGGACAGGGCTAGAGGACGACCCAGGGGAAGAGACACGGACGTAGTGAGGGAGGACGATGCAAAGGACAGGGACAGAGGACGACCCAGGGGAAGAGACACGTACGTAGTGAGGGAGGACGATGCAAAGGACAGGGCTAGAGGACGACCCAGGAGAAGAGACACGGACGTAGTGAGGGAGGACGATGCAAAGGACAGGGCTAGAGGACGACCCAGGGGAAGAGACACGTACGTAGTGAGGGAGGACGATGCAAAGGACAGGGCTAGAGGACAACCCAGGGGAAGAGACACGGACGTAGTGAGGGAGGACGATGCAAAGGACAGGGCTAGAGGACGACCCAGGGGAAGAGACACGGACGTAGTGAGGGAGGACGATGCAAAGGACAGGGCTAGAGGACGACCCAGGGGAAGAGACACGGACGTAGTGAGGGAGGACGATGCAAAGGACAGGGCTAGAGGACGACCCAGGGGAAGAGACACGGACGTAGTGAGGGAGGACGATGCAAAGGACAGGGCTAGAGGACAACCCAGGGGAAGAGACACGGACGTAGTGAGGGAGGACGATGCAAAGGACAGGGCTAGAGGACGACCCAGGGGAAGAGACACGGACGTAGTGAGGGAGGACGATGCAAAGGACAGGGCTAGAGGACGACCCAGGGGAAGAGACATGGACGTAGTGAGGGAGGACGATGCAAAGGACAGGGCTAGAGGACGACCCAGGGGAAGAGACACGGACGTAGTGAGGGAGGACGATGCAAAGGACAGGGCTAGAGGACGACCCAGGGGAAGAGACATGGACGTAGTGAGGGAGGACGATGCAAAGGACAGGGCTAGAGGACGACCCAGGAGAAGAGACATGGACGTAGTGAGGGAGGACGATGCAAAGGACAGGCTGAAGTGGAGGACGGTGGGTTGCCGTGGAGACGCCTCATTTACTCTACCCACGTCTGACAGAGGACACTCACTAGCTCTGATAACACCTCCAGCCGATAGATCAATACTGTCATCAATGAACACCTGAGCACAGAACATTTCATTCTGCTGCGGCTCCGAATGGAAAGGCATTTCCAGAACGTTCTAATAAATATACTCATAAATATACTCATAAATATATTCATAAATATACTCATAAATATATTCCGTAATGATCCATTTTAAATCAGGCTGCAAACAGCGTTTGAAACGGATTGATTGATCTATTTCTGGCATTAATAGCCGTAGATAGTGTCAACGACGACTTCACTTATTGTCTGGTACCCATTTATAAAATAACATGAAACGCAATACTATTATTGATCTGCTCGCACCCACATCAGATAACATTACGGGCTGACTGCCTAACATCACGTAGCCCCCCCCCAGCCCAGAACCGTCAAGGCATGGTCTCCACTGGACCGCGATGGGGCCCTCCATGGACGCCCCCCCTTTATGCAGGGGGCATCATCCTGCTGAAGGGGGGCCACCGCCATCAGGGAACATCGTTTCCATGAGACGGGCTGCAAGCATGCCTCGGGAGGCGTGTCCAAGCAGAGCGTCCACAAACACCAGGCCGGCTCCCGGTGACCCCCCCGGCCTTGTAGTGAAGATGAAAGCCAGCCCCCGTCTTCACCGCCCCGTGGTCCAGTTCCACCCCCACCTGCCCATTGTTTGCACTTGTGGCTGTGGACAGGGACTGGTCTGTGACAATATGCAGTGACCTCTGACCTCACAGAACCAGCAGCCTGAGATTGAACTGTGACCTCTCACAGAACCAGCAGCCTGAGATTGAACTGTGACCTCTCACAGAACCAGCAGCCTGAGATTGAACTGTGACCTCTCACAGAACCAGCAGCCTGAGATTGAACTGTGACCTCACAGAACCAGCAGCCTGAGATTGAACTGTGACCTCACAGAACCAGCAGCCTGAGATGCAGAAGCTCTTCTGTTGGACCGGACCACGAGGGCCGGCGTCAACGAGCCCCGCCCACCCCCGACCCCGCCTCACCGCTGAAACCGGCTGCAGTTCTGGAGATGCTCCGACCTGACCCAGCCGAACATCACCTCTGACCTATTGTGCCCCCCCCCACTAGCAGGTGCCATGATAAAGAGGTCGTCAGAAGGGAATGCAGTCTGTCGCAGTGAACTCACGTGTCCCGTTGGCCAGCAGGGGTC
This sequence comes from Brachionichthys hirsutus, assembly GCF_040956055.1. NCBI lineage: Eukaryota > Metazoa > Chordata > Actinopteri > Lophiiformes > Brachionichthyidae > Brachionichthys > Brachionichthys hirsutus. Next base: position 236,983 of record NC_090907.1, on the reverse strand, counting down.
CCCCTCTGCTTCTATGGTCCCTGCTCGCCTCAGCCACTCTCAGCGGCAGCTCTGACATGTCCTCTGCAGGCTGAACCCCCCCCCCCACACACACAGAGTGAGATCACACACACAAGAACCAGAGAACAGGACCTGCTGAGTGTGTGTGTGTGTGTGTGTGTGTGAGTGTGTGTGTGTGTGTGTGTGCGTGTGAGTCTGACCTCGTTCCCCGACCATCTCTTATCTCCGCTGTCGACACTATTAAAGCCAGAGTCCAGAGCCCCGTACGGACGGCCAGGGTGCAGCTCATCCACGCTGAGAAGAGACACACACACACACACCTCCAGTGAGAACAGACACACACACACACACACCTCCAGTGAGACGGACACACACACACACACCTCCAGTGAGAACAGACACACACACACACACCTCCACTGAGAACAGACACACACACCTCCACTGAGAACAGACACACACGCCTCCACTGAGAACAGACACACACGCCTCCACTGAGAACAGACACACACGCCTCCCAGACAGACGGGGCGTGTATCGACTTCAGCCGCCCATCCCCCGTTCCTCCTTGCAGTATTGTGCCCAAATACAAATACACGGTCACCGTAATCAATGCTCTGTATTGTAATCGCAGCAGCGCCCCCTCTGTCTGAGGAAGCTCGCTGAGCTCCAGGTGGGCAGGAGCCTGGTGAAAGTGCTTCACCTGTTGGTACGGTAACCTTGGCGACAAAGACAAGAACCGCCTTGGGAGAGTTGTCCATGAAGCGTCAAAGGTGGACGAAACCTTAAGTCCACCCGTAGGGACAAATCTCATCCTCTGAATACAAGCTGAGAACCCACACGAGTTCTCCTTTGTCCCGCTGTCCCCCGGGGGCCTGAACCCACACGAGTTCTCCTTTGTCCCGCTGTCCACCGGGGGCCTGAACCCACACGAGTTCTCCTTTGTCCCGCTCCCCACCGGGGGCCTGAACCCACACGAGTTCTCCTTTGTCCCCCCCTCCACCGGGGGCCTGAACCCACACGAGTTCTCCTTTGTCCCCCCCTCCACCGGGGGCCTGAACGCCTCGGAGAGGAGGCGACCATGCACTGTTCACGTTTTTCATTCTTGCTGCTTATATATATACATATATATATATATATATATATATATATATATATATGTATATATACACGGTATGTATGTTTACTGCTGCAAACCAAATGGCCCGTCGAGGGACAAACTAATAAAGTGAAGCCGGTTTAGAGTCATAACAACATAATTCATGATGCAGAACCCAGAGAACACGGTGGACCCCCCCTTTAACACGACCCCCCCAGCCCAAGCTCTGCCAGCAGGACTCAGCACAGCTGGGTACTTTAACACGACCCCCCCAGTCCGAGCTCTGCCAGCAGGACTCAGCACAGCTGGGTACTTTAACACGACCCCCCCAGTCCGAGCTCTGCCAGCAGGACTCAGCACAGCTGGGTACTTTAACACGACCCCCCCAGCCCAAGCTCTGCCAGCAGGACTCAGCACCCAGCTGTACTTTAACACGACTCTACTTGTGTAATACTTCTTGCGCATACAGTCTGTTTCAGCTCTGTCCAGAGGCACACAAAAGGTTTCCAGGAAAACAGTGTTGGTGATGAAGCATGATGAAGACGTGTGTGTGTTCTGACCAGGAGCTGAAGGTTAAAGGTCGTCTGTCATAGTCTGGGAGTTCTGGTGTCGTCTTGCTGGCCTCCAGGTTCAGATATTTAAATATGTGGATCTTGCCTTTAATACAGATCTGCAAAGAGAAACCCGTAAATAGACCAGGACCTGTTGCTGGATGCTGATGTCACTTCCTCTGGGTACCTGTGCAGGTGGGGTCTGCAGGGGGTTGTTTTCGAGGACGATGGTCTGTAGCTGTCTGAGTTGTCGGAAGCAAACTGGGATGGACGTTACTTTGTTACACGAGAAATCCAGACGCACCAGAGGTAGATCTGCCAACTCTGAAAAGACACAGCCCGTCATCACAGAGTGTACTTGTACTGCAATACATTCATCATCATCATCATCAACACACGTCAGAATATTAACATCCGTCAGGGGTCGGCATTCTACGGCTCTTTGGACGACTGCATCCGGCTCGCTAATAAAGTGTTAAACGCATAAGAGCCACTCCGTTCAGGGCGGGGGGGGGCTGGAACCAATCGCAGCTGCCTTTCAGGGTACAGGACGCTGCTGTTATTGGATAACGCCGAACCCACACGGGGTGTTGTGAGGTCAGGGAGCAAACCTCCCTCCTTTTAATCACATAGCTAGCTAGCTAATGAATGCAGAGCAAACCCTTTGATGAAGACGATGGATAAAAGAAAAGGATGAGGAGCACCGTTCATTTCAGCACCAACGGACTGAAGTATTTGTCTCTGCGGAGCGTCTAATACGAAATGATCAAACAGAAAACGGCACTCTGACACACGCCACGCCTCGTTTGCATCGAGGTATCCTGCGGGGGACAGAAGGCCTACCGGGCCACCGGCCCGAGTGCGAGCGAGTCGGCACCACTCTGGACCTGACACGGGGACTGGAACTCAACCAGCGTTGCTGCTTCTTTAGCAACAGTGAGGAACAGAAAGCCATTCACAGACTCGTTCACAGACTCGTTCACAGACTCGTTCACAGACTCGTTCACAGACTCGTTCACAGACTCGTTCACGGACTCGTTCACGGACTCGTTCACAGACTCGTTCACAGACTCGTTCACAGACTCGTTCACAGACTCGTCCACAGACTCGTTCACAGACTCGTTCACAGACTCGTTCACGGACTCGTTCACAGACTCGTTCACAGACTCGTTCACAGACTCGTTCACAGACTCGTTCACAGACTCGTTCACAGACTCGTTCACAGACTCGTTCACGGACTCGTTCACAGACTCGTTCACTCTCACGGACGTGCAGACGTCCCTCGATACAATGCGGTTCATTCTCCGCGACTTCGCGGAGTTTTCTGGTGCAATTTCAGATTTTTTTTCCGCACTTGAACGCGCCTTGAAGCGGCTCAAGACGAAGGGGCGTGGTCGGAGGAACTGTGAAATACGCGCGAGTCGCTATTAATCATTTCTCATGTGTTCAACCTCGCAGGTTGATCATTAAAATTAAATTCGTTATTTCTAAAAGCTATCATGTTTATTTGCTCTTATTCTCGGTGTAAAAAGAGGCTTTTATTTTGTAGGAGCGTAAACGTCACGTCCCTTTTGGGTTTTGTTTCTTCCTGTTGCTACATGTAGCCGCTGCCGTTCCGCTGTGCTAAGCTATCCAATAAAGCAGCATGAGAGGCTAAAGACAGCACGAGTAGAATATTTGTTCTTCTGCACTCCAAGCGGCTCTTTCCTCGACCTGCACGCCTTAACATTATTAACAGGAAAACGTTTACTGTACCTACTATATATTTATATTTCTCAAACAAATGTTTAGTTCTGAAAAGGTTTTGATCTTTGGTTTCATTCTATAATACTGAAACAATCTATTTAGATTAATGCCTGACTGTTAAACGTGTATAAAGTGTGTGGTGAGGGGTTTCACAGCCTTAAAACATTTATGTACATGTACAATAATTAAAATAAAATAAAGATCACTACATTGCGGGTTGTTTTTGGAACGTAAAGGAGGGACGACCGTACATGTTTACATATGAGGCTCTCTCAGCCAAAAAGGTTCCCGACCCCTTTAAGCTGCTTTCACAGTGTGCGTACCTGGAGGCAGTCTGACCAGGTGGTTCCTCCTGATGTTCAGGTCTCGTAGAGCCTCTAGTTGACCCACCTGTGATGGCAGAGTCTGGATCTCATTGCAGCTTATATCCTGCAGGGGGCAGTGCATACACCATCAACAACCGATAAATCATTGATCATTCATTACAATGCAAAGACAGCTGATATCAATAATGTTGGATCATTTCTTAAGAAGCCTATTTTTTAATATTGGATTAATAACTATTGGACACACTGACCAGTTCTGTGAGACATCTCAGCTGTCCCAGTTCTTCTGGCAAAGAAACCAGCTTGTTGTTGCAGGCGATCAGAACCTTCAGAGGAAGGCTGCAGACGACCACGGGGAGGACGGACAGCTGGTTCCGACTGACAGAGGGACAGAGGGACAGAGGGACAGAGGGACAGACGGGCAACAATTCACGTTTCAAACTGTGACAATAAATACAATTATAGTCACTGTTTTGTTCTCTATAAATAATAAATCAGGATTCTCACCTTGAATAATTTGTTCATGAGTTGTGCTTTTTTAACTTTATTTGGCACAGCTCACCAGAACCGGGTCGAGCCGCCTCTGCCTTTGCTTAGGGTTAGCATTCTGGCCCATAATCACCTGATAGCGTCGTACAGAAACGGCTGTTTTCAACTGAATGGAAATAGATGTTCTAAAATCTAAACGCCAGGGAACAAAATAAAGTAGTTCCCTAATTTTCAGTTTCTTATTATTATTATTATTAAACAGACAGCAGTGAAATGAATTCAAGCAGACGGACGCGGACCCAAACAGCAGGACCAGAACCCTCTGATTTATTATTATATATTATTTTATTTCTGCTACTCAGTGTGCCAGTGGGGGACCAGTTTAAGTCCTGCTCACTTCCCACCCCGGGTTCCGTTCCCACTCGGGTGTGTGTGTGAGCGTTACCTGAGGTTCAGGCAGGTGAGTGCCTGCAGGTTGAGCAGGCTGTCAGGCAAGGCTCTCAGACAGTTCTGGTAAAGGTTGAGACTCTCCAGCGATACAAACAGACACACCTCCACAGGAAGCTCCGACAGACGGTTACGAGACAGGTCTAAATGAGAGAGAGAGAGAGAGAGAGAGAGAGACATACACAGCCTGCATTAAATGAATTAGAACTCAAAAGCCGTTCTCTTGCTGCTTTTACATCCTGAATGATTATGAACCTGAAATCTTCTCTTAGTCATACATAAACCCTGTTTCTAAAGAATACCGCGTTGCTCTATGAATGGTTTGTGCAGTGAGAGAGGAGAGAGAGAGAGAGAGAGAGAGAGAGCGAGAGAGAGAGAGATGGAAACCAAAGTTCTAGCAACAAACATTCTGTTTCTATCTGGACCTCGTTCTCTCAGAGTTCTTCTCCAATCACATCAATGCCCACGGCTCTGCCATTGAACTGCGTAGCCTGACTCGGGGGGGACTCGGGGGGGACTCGGGGGGGACTCGGGGGGACTCGGGGGGACTCGGGGGGGACTCGGGGGGGACTCGGGGGGACTCGGGGGGACTCGGGGGGGACTCGGGGGGGACTCGGGGGGGACTCGGGGCGGACTCGGGGGGACTCGGGGGGGACTCGGGGCGGACTCGGGGGGGACTCGGGGGGGACTCGGGGGGACTCGGGGGGACTCGGGGGGGACTCGGGGGGGACTCGGGGGGGACTCGGGGGGGACTCGGGGGGGTCTCGGGGGGGACTCGGGGGGACTCGGGGGGACTCAGAGCGCATACCTTCATGAACTGAGACAGACACCATCTCTATGTTCAAGAGCAGACTAAAGACTAAAGACAGGTCTACAAGACAGTGGTGAGGACAGACATGATGGACGGCTCAGAGACAGTGGTGAGGACAGACATGATGGACGGCTCAGAGACAGTGTCTCTTAGGAAAGGACAGGAGGCGGAGCTAGAAGTGGGGGAGATGAAGATGCTGAGGGACCAGGTTGGACAGGATTAGAAATGAGACACTAAGAGGGACAGTGAAGGTTAGACGTTCTGGAGACAAGATCAGAGAGACCAGACTTTGATGGTTTGTTTGTTTTGCTTCATCACGCCGTCCGTCCGTTTTTAGGTGGGCGGAGCTAGTCTCACTCACTCACGAACACTATGGAGTATGTTCACCTTTTCAAAGAACAGCTACGGCAGCGGGTGTGGGACACATCAAACATTCCGCAATCACGAAACGCGTTGATCTTCAGTGTGCTACGACTAGCATGTTCAAAGACTGCGTGCTAGCTCTCCAGCAGGCGAGCCCAGGTGTGCTGCCGTGAGATGAAACGTCCCTGCGTCACTAGTTACCTTTAGCCTCACGTCCCTGCGTCACTAGCTACCTTTAGCCTCACGTCCCTGCGTCACTAGTTACCTTTAGCCTCGCTGTAACGGAGGGAAGACAACGAGGTTGTTGCTTCATTGCGTTACTTATGAAGCTACTTTTAATTTCATCCCGAGCCACTCGGCTAACTAGCTTAAGCTAGCTGAGAGTGGTTCTGGTGATTATTATCAAGCGGATGTTCAATTATAAAGATTGTAATCGAACTGTTTTCAAGATAACTTGTGTGTTTAATGTCACCTCTAGAGTTCATGACGTCATACTATCGCAGAGTGAAATGACGGCGTCACGACGCCCCTGACGCATTTCCCATCGCTTCGTTTCGCGGCTATGTTGAAGTTGGATTTTCATTTTTATCGCACCAAATTCCTAAAAGCTGTTTCTAAGTCACTTTAACGGGCTCGCTGAGTCCGCTCCTCTACCGGTCACTCACCGGCCCTGGTGGTGTCCGTCAGGTCGTGGTTGGCGGCGCTCCGGGGAAACTCCTTCAGCTTCCTGCCGCTCAGATTCAGGCACCCGGTGGCCGAGGCTTCGTCCAACGCCCGGTCCAGGGAGCGGTTCCAGGGTACCGGACCCGCCGGCCCGAGTAAGTTGTTGTTCGCGACAAAAACATTCCCGGCTCCGCCACCACTGCTATTTCCGACCGTGAAATTGAGTCCGGTGTTGTCCGCAGACCCCAGCATTACCGAGGCCGCCATTACACACTCCGGCTAGCTAGCCTATGGTGCTAACGGCTAACTTCCCACCCGAAACATGACAGCAGCGCATGCGCACTTCGGCCAGCAGAGGCAGGCGGACCAGGTAATCGATTCTTTTTACAAGCAAAACACCAATTCAATTTACAGGCTGTAATGTTTAAAGTTTTATATCAAGCAATGAAGCGTAACAAATAGCTAATGTATTATCATTTCATCTCATTTTAAGATTCTACATTTGAAATAAAACCGAAACCGTCGCTGAATCATATTATATGTAAATTAAATTAAATCATAGTAATAACGTGTGAACTGTGTACAATAACAGTGTTATAACCCAGCAGGAAACTACCTTTTCTGTCTGTTCTTCGTCGTATGCGTTTGTCAATGAAGTCACCCTGTCCCAGTCAAGAAAACAACATCTCCCAGCATTCCGTGGGACGTCGCATAATGACGCATGCGCTGTAACGTCTTGACAACCTCTGGGCCGGGTATCATGGCGGCGTACGTGGACATTCTGAAGAGCGAGTTTCCTGAGATCGACTTTGAGGTTTTCGACTACATCACAGGTAAGAAACGGGAGAAACGGGAGAAACGGGAGAAACGGGGACAGAGCCGCTCTCTGGCGGCCCGGCGGGCTCGTGGAGCTCGGCCTTTAGCCCGCCTGTTAGCCGGCTCGCTAAGATCAGGCAGAGATGAGCTATCCCGGCTAGCTGGGACGCCGGTGAGCGCGGCGTGGCTCGCGGAGCTACCGGAGCTACCGGAGCTACCGGAGCTACCGGATTCCTTTGAGGATTATCGGCTGTTTATGCTGGAACAAAACGTGGAGACTGACTGTCATCAGTAGCGTTACGGGGAGTATTAATATCATGGAAAACCATACAAGTTAGACGGGAAGTACCGCCGATAGAGGAGGAAGATATTCACCATTAATTCATACATAATATAATAATGCTTTTCTAGATACTCAAAGACGCTTTACATTGAATGTATGAATGTATGAATGAATATGAATATATTTATGAGATAGAATGTTAGAGTACAAGTACAGTCACACAGTAGCATGTATTACAGTACAAGTACAGTCACACAGTATCATGTATTACAGTACAAGTACAGTCACACAGTAGCGTGTATTACAGTACAAGTACAGTCACACAGTAACATGTATTACAGTACAAGTACAGTCAAACATCCTGTCTAAGAGCAGCATTTCTAAAAGCCCTTCCGGTCTTGTTTCCGTTGAAAGTCCTTCGTACATAAATCATATTATTCATTATTCATTCATTATTATTCATTCACTCTGTGGTGTTTGTTGTAAACGGTTCCAACCACTTAACTTTATCAGAACATCTTTAGTGCATCTTTAGTACATCTTTAGTACATCCTTAGTACATCTTTAGTACATCTTTAGTACATCTTTAGTACATCTTTAGTACATCTTTAGTACATCTTTAGTACATCTTTAGTACATCCTTAGTACATCTTTAGTACATCCTTAGTACATCTTTAGCACATCTTTAGTACATCTTTAGTACATCTTTAGTGCATCTTTAGTACATCTTTAGTACATCTTTAGTACATCTTTAGTACATCCTTAGTACATCTTTAGTACATCTTTAGTACATCTTTAGTACATCTTTAGTACATCTTTAGTACATCTTTAGTACATCCTTAGTACATCTTTAGTACATCCTTAGTACATCTTTAGCACATCTTTAGTACATCTTTAGTACATCTTTAGTGCATCTTTAGTACATCTTTAGTACATCTTTAGTACATCTTTAGTACATCTTTAGTACATCTTTAGTACATCTTTAGTACATCCTTAGTACATCTTTAGTACATCTTTAGTACATCTTTAGTACATCTTTAGTACATCCTTAGTACATCTTTAGTACATCCTTAGTACATCTTTAGCACATCCTTAGTACATCTTTAGTACATCTTCAGTACATCTTCAGTACATCTTTAGTACAACTCGCGCTCGAACATCCACTCTGCATTCTTCTTCTCTCGCTTCTTCTGTAGTCAGCATCAGAGTACATGCGCCCTCTTGTGGCGAAAGCATAGAACACAACACACTCCATACTGGGTAAGGTAACGGGGCTGCCAATCCGAGTCTCCACCGACATTCACTCGCTCACTACATTCACACAGGCAATGTGGGTGAAGTGCCGGGAATCGAACCACCAACCTCTCGATCATAGGACGACCCGCTTATTTGATTTTCGTAGTAATTTTGGCACCAAGTCGGGAACGTTTGTTTGTTTGTGTTTCTTACAGCGGTCGTGAGTGTGATCGTGTTCGTTTCAGGTGTTTTGGACAGTGGTGGAGCAGATTTCGAGGATGGGGAGGAGGTCTATGACGCCATCGGGGGAGTTCTGCAGGAAGTGTCTACTGACAGTAAAGATGAAGATGACGTCAGAGACATCTGCTTCCAGATGTTCAACACTCTCAAACTGTAAGAAAAGAGGAAACGTCCCGACTGTCATGCTCTGAAATCTAACCCCAACCCAAAAACAAACATCCTGTATTTTAGTTTACTGTCTCAGATGAAAGAGTGGCATGGTGGCGCAGTGGTAAGCGCTGTTGCCTCACGGCAAGAAGGTTGCAGGTTCCAATCTGACCTGGGGCCTTTCTGTGAGGAGTTTGTTCTCCCTGTATCTGTGGGGGTTCTCGGTTGTCCGTAGGTGTGCGTAGGTGTGCGTGCGTGAATGATGAACTGGCGGCTTGTCCCCCGCCTCTCGATGCGGACAAAGCGGTTCTGGAGATGAAATCATGTCTCAGATAACGGTTTCCGGGGCGATGAAATCATGTCTCAGATGACGGTTTCCGGGGCGATGAAATCATGTCTCAGATAACGGTTTCCGGGGCGATGAAATCATGTCTCAGATGACGGTTTCCGGGGCGATGAAATCATGTCTCAGATAACGGTTTCCGGGGCGTCGCTGAGGAATAGATGGGAATGTTTTCGCAAAGCCAGATGAAACGGTGTCTTTTCATTCTTCAGACGTTGTAGATTGAAATGGTACTTCCCCCCGGCTGTACCCGGGCTCTTGTGTCCCCCAGTGTCCCCCAGTGTCCCCCAGTGTCTGCACCGGGACAGGTGCCTGTGCCTTTTATAATTGTCGTTTGTGTGCCTTTTTATGGGCCGTGAGCCTGTTCAATAAGGATAATAATAATCGCATGTGTAGGTGTTTGTTTGTTCGGAAAATAAGCACTGTAAATAAGAAGATCAAATAAGCACTGTAAATAAATAAGAAGATCAAATAAGCACTGTAAATAAATAAGAAGATCAAATAAGTACTGTAAATAAATAAGATGATCAAATAAGCACTGTAAATAAGAAGATCAAATAAGCACTGTAAATAAATAAGATGATCAAATAAGCACTGTAAATAAATAAGAAGATCAAATAAGCACTGTAAATAAGATGATCAAATAAGCACTGTAAATAAATAAGATGATCAAATAAGCACTGTAAATAAGAAGATCAAATAAGCACTGTAAATAAATAAGAAGATCAAATAAGCACTGTAAATAAATAAGATCAAATAAGCACTGTAAATAAATAAGATGATCAAATAAGCACTGTAAATAAGAAGATCAAATAAGCACTGTAAATAAATAAGAAGATCAAATAAGCACTGTAAATAAATAAGATGATCAAATAAGCACTGTAAATAAGATGATCAAATAAGCACTGTAAATAAGATGATCAAATAAGCACTGTAAATAAATAAGAAGATCAAATAAGCACTGTAAATAAGATGATCAAATAAGCACTGTAAATAAATAAGATGATCAAATAAGCACTGTAAATAAATAAGATCAAATAAGCACTGTAAATAAATAAGAAGATCAAATAAGCACTGTAAATAAGATGATCAAATAAGCACTGTAAATAAGAAGATCAAATAAGCACTGTAAATAAATAAGATGATCAAATAAGCACTGTAAATAAATAAGAAGATCAAATAAGTACTGTAAATAAATAAGATGATCAAATAAGCACTGTAAATAAGAAGATCAAATAAGCACTGTAAATAAATAAGATGATCAAATAAGCACTGTAAATAAATAGGAAGATCAAATAAGCACTGTAAATAAGATGATCAAATAAGCACTGTAAATAAATAAGAAGATCAAATAAGTACTGTAAATAAATAAGATGATCAAATAAGCACTGTAAATAAGAAGATCAAATAAGCACTGTAAATAAGATGATCAAATAAGCACTGTAAATAAATAAGAAGATCAAATAAGTACTGTAAATAAATAAGATGATCAAATAAGCACTGTAAATAAGAAGATCAAATAAGCACTGTAAATAAGATGATCAAATAAGCACTGTAAATAAATAAGATGATCAAATAAGCACTGTAAATAAGAAGATCAAATAAGCACTGTAAATAAATAAGAAGATCAAATAAGCACTGTAAATAAATAAGATCAAATAAGCACTGTAAATAAATAAGATGATCAAATAAGCACTGTAAATAAGAAGATCAAATAAGCACTGTAAATAAATAAGAAGATCAAATAAGCACTGTAAATAAATAAGATGATCAAATAAGCACTGTAAATAAGATGATCAAATAAGCACTGTAAATAAGATGATCAAATAAGCACTGTAAATAAATAAGAAGATCAAATAAGCACTGTAAATAAGATGATCAAATAAGCACTGTAAATAAATAAGATGATCAAATAAGCACTGTAAATAAATAAGAAGATCAAATAAGCACTGTAAATAAGATGATCAAATAAGCACTGTAAATAAGAAGATCAAATAAGCACTGTAAATAAATAAGATGATCAAATAAGCACTGTAAATAAATAAGATGATCAAATAAGCACTGTAAATAAGATGATCAAATAAGCACTGTAAATAAGAAGATCAAATAAGCACTGTAAATAAGATGATCAAATAAGCACTGTAAATAAATAAGATGATCAAATAAGCACTGTAAATAAATAAGATGATCAAATAAGCACTGTAAATAAGAAGATCAAATAAGCACTGTAAATAAATAAGATGATCAAATAAGCACTGTAAATAAATAAGATCAAATAAGCACTGTAAATAAATAAGATCAAATAAGCACTGTAAATAAATAAGATGATCAAATAAGCACTGTAAATAAATAAGATGATCAAATAAGCACTGTAAATAAATAAGATGATCAAATAAGCACTGTAAATAAATAAGAAGATCAAATAAGCACTGTAAATAAGATGATCAAATAAGCACTGTAAATAAATAAGATGATCAAATAAGCACTGTAAATAAGATGATCAAATAAGCACTGTAAATAAGATGATCAAATAAGCACTGTAAATAAGATGATCAAATAAGCACTGTAAATAAATAAGATGATCAAATAAGCACTGTAAATAAGATGATCAAATAAGCACTGTAAATAAGGTGATCAAATAAGCACTGTAAATAAATAAGATGATCAAATAAGCACTGTAAATAAATAAGATGATCAAATAAGCACTGTAAATAAGAAGATCAAATAAGCACTGTAAATAAATAAGATGATCAAATAAGCACTGTAAATAAATAAGAAGATCAAATAAGTACTGTAAATAAATAAGATGATCAAATAAGCACTGTAAATAAGAAGATCAAATAAGCACTGTAAATAAGATCAAATAAGCACTGTAAATAAATAAGATGATCAAATAAGCACTGTAAATAAATAAGATGATCAAATAAGCACTGTAAATAAGATGATCATTTGTTCTGATTATTGTAAACAGGAACAACCGTCATGCGTCACAGAGGCAGCTGCTGCTGGACGCTCCTGTGCGGCTCTCTCAGATCTCTGCAGACAACGGTAACAAAGGATCACCTGTCTGTCTGTCTCTCTGTCTCTCTCTCTGCCTGTCTGTCTCTCTGCCTGTCTCTCTGTCTCTCTCTGTCTCTCTGCCTGTCTCTCTGCCTGTCTCTCTGCCTGTCTCTCTGCCTCTCTCTGTCTGCCTGTCTGTCTCTCTGCCTGTCTCTCTGTCTCTCTGCCTGTCTCTCTGCCTGTCTCTCTGTCTCTCTCTGTCTGCCTGTCTGTCTCTCTGCCTGTCTCTCTGTCTCTCTCTGTCTCTCTGCCTGTCTCTCTGCCTGTCTCTCTGTCTGTCTCTCTCTGTCTCTCTGCCTGTCTCTCTGCCTGTCTCTCTGCCTGTCTCTCTGCCTGTCTCTCTGCCTGTCTGTCTCAAATCACTGCACCTGAGCTTTCGATAGAGACGCTGCAAAGGTCAAAGGGCGTGGAGGAGGTCGGCTTGCTGACGGTCGTCTTTCTCACCCACATCTCTCCAGATAATGCAGGACAGGACGTTCAGGGTATCTGGATGCTGAGACGTCCTCAGAACAAGGTTAGTCGTATAAAGACACTAAATAAAATACTTTCATGTTTGATTAAAATGTGCACCAACAAATATTTAGATAAAACCAACTTAGTAATAATGTCATCATTTTTGCTGCTTTATAAACATGTAAATAGAAATATATGTATCAAATACACACATGAAAATGATTTACACGAAGCTGAATTACAGGAAAGCCTCCAGATACATTCTCCATCATTTTGTGTTTGTGCTATTGAACGCATCACTTCCTGTCTGTCCCTCAGACGGTGGACGCAAAGAAACTGGAGAAGGCCGAAGCGAAGCTGAAAGCTAAACATGAACGCAGGAACGAGAGGGAGTCTCAGAAGGCCACCAGTCCGCTGTCAGTGCTCACCTGTCCTCACCTGTCCTCACCTGTCCTCACCCATCCTCGTGTTTCACACCTGTCCTCGCCTGTCCTCACCTGTCCTCACCTGTCCTCACCTGTCCTCACCCATCCTCGTGTTTCACACCTGTCCTCACCTGTCCTCACCCATCCTCGTGTTTCACACCTGTCCTCACCCGTCCTCACCCATCCTCGTGTTTCTCACCTGTCCTCACCCATCCTCGTGTTTCACACCTGTCCTCGCCTGTCCTCACCTGTCCTCACCTGTCCTCACCCATCCTCGTGTTTCACACCTGTCCTCACCTGCTCTTCTCTTTTGCTTCTTCCAGCGTCCTGGAGGAGGCATCAGCGAGTCAGGCCAGCAGTAAGAAGGACAATCGAGTTGACCAATCAGGGAAAAATCGCAGCTATGACATCCGCATCGAGAACTTTGATGTTGCGTTTGGAGAGAGGTGAACTGAGGGCGGAGCCAATACAAAGACAAAAACAACGAGGCAATTAGGACAACAGACCAATGCGTACATCTCTATCTCCAGGTGTTTGCTGCAGGGGGCGGAGCTGTCTCTGTCTTTTGGCCGGCGCTATGGTTTGATTGGTCGGAACGGTTTAGGCAAGACGACGCTGCTGAAGATGCTGGCCAGTCGCAGCCTGCGTGTCCCGGCTCACATCTCCATCCTCCACGTGGAGCAGGAAGTGGACGGAGACGAGACGCCGGCGCTGCAGAGCGTCCTGGAGAGCGACGCGCTGAGGGAGGGGCTTCTGGGCGAGGAGAGGAGGCTCAACGCTCACATCTCCAACGGAACGTAAGCTACCTGTTCACAGCGCAGGAGGGGCCGGGGGCGGAGCTAGTTTTAATGCTTTCTTTATTCATTATTCAGAAACACTCATACCTCGATCTAATGATCGGAAATCAGGCCCGATCACGAGCTTGCAGACTCGATCGGAGTCGGCCGTTAGCTCCCGATCAGGACTCTGGTATCTATGGATCGTT
>NC_090907.1:127500-217500 GCF_040956055.1 Brachionichthys hirsutus | reverse complement strand
TAATAACACCAGTACAGACACCATGTACAGGTAATAACACCAGTACAGACACCATGTACGGGTACTGATACCAGTACAGACAGCATGTACGGGTACCGACGCCAGTACAGACACCATGTACAGGTAATAACACCAGTACAGACAGCATGTACAGGTACTGATACCAGTACAGACACCATGTACAGGTAATAACACCAGTACAGACACCATGTACGGGTACCGACACCAGTACAGACACCATGTACAGGTAATAACACCAGTACAGACACCATGTACAGGTACTGACGCAGTACAGACACCATGTACAGGTACTGATACCAGTACAGACACCATGTACAGGTACCGACGCCAGTACAGACACCATGTACAGGTAATAACACCAGTACAGACACCATGTACAGGTACTGATACCAGTACAGACACCATGTACAGGTACTGATACCAGTACAGACACCATGTACGGGTACCGACGCCAGTACAGACACCATGTACAGGTACTGATACCAGTACAGACACCATGTACAGGTAATAACACCAGTACAGACACCATGTACAGGTAATAACACCAGTACAGACACCATGTACGGGTACTGATACCAGTACAGACACCATGTACAGGTACTGACGCAGTACAGACACCATGTACAGGTACTGATACCAGTACAGACACCATGTACAGGTAATAACACCAGTACAGACACCATGTACAGGTACTGATACCATTAAAGCTGAGGATTTCTTTCTATTGGCTTTGACAGCGAGTCACATCTGGGGTTGACTCAAAGTGTCTGAGTTGAATGAGAGCAGATGTGAATAATAATAATAATAATAAGCTTTATTTATGTAGCACTTTTTTAGAAATAAATGAAGACGCTGGTGTTTGTGCTTCAGGTGTTCATCGACAGATTTCGCTATAACGCTAACAGAGCGGCGCAGGTCCAGAGCAAACTGAAGCTGCTGGAGAAGCTGTGAGTATCACACACCTGGACTGCAGGTGCCCAACGGGACACAGGTATCCCCGGCCTGACCCACAATGTGTTTTTTTGTCCTTCAGGCCGGAACTGAAGCCCATTGAGAGAGAGTCGGAGGTCACCTTAAGGTTCGACCTTCACCTGCTATAACATAAATAAAGGTTGTGCACTCATGTTGATGTTAGTTGATTGGTTGATTGAATCAATTATTCGCATGTTATGTATCTCTTCTCAAAGGTTTCCAGATAACTTTGAGAAGTTGTCCCCCCCGATCCTGCAGTTGGATGAGGTGGAGTTTTACTACTCTCCACAGCGGCGGCTCTTCACCGGACTCAACCTGTCGGCTGACCTTGAGTCTCGCATCTGCATCGTGGGTATCAGACAAAACTAGGCAAAATATAAGTCATGAGATCAGCTCCAGAAAGCTGTTTACGGTGAATGAATGAATGAGTGAATGAATGAATAGTCGGCGTGTTTGAGACTAATGCAGAGCCTCGACTGGTTGCTGCCAGGTCGGTGAAAACGGTGCTGGAAAATCAACCGTTCTCAAACTGCTGATGGGCGAGCTGACGCCAGTCACCGGAATCAGACAAGCTCACAGGTAAAGCAGACTCAGACAAGCTCACAGGTAAAGCAGACTCAGACAAGCTCACAGGTAAAGCAGACTCAGACAAGCTCACAGGTAAAGCAGACTCAGACGAGCGCACAGGTAAAGCAGACTCAGACAAGCTCACAGGTAAAGCAGACTCAGACAAGCTCACAGGTAAAGCAGACTCAGACGAGCTCACAGGTAAAGCAGAATCAGACAAGCTCACAGGTAAAGCAGACTCAGACGAGCTCACAGGTAAAGCAGACTCAGACGAGCTCACAGGTAAAGCAGACTCAGACGAGCTCACAGGTAAAGCAGACTCAGACAAGCTCACAGGTAAAGCAGACTCAGACAAGCTCACAGGTAAAGCAGACTCAGACAAGCTCACAGGTAAAGCAGACTCAGACGAGCTCACAGGTAAAGCAGACTCAGACGAGCTCACAGGTAAAGCAGACTCAGACGAGCTCACAGGTAAAGCAGAATCAGACAAGCTCACAGGTAAAGCAGACTCAGACAAGCTCACAGGTAAAGCAGACTCAGACGAGCTCACAGGTAAAGCAGAATCAGACGAGCTCACAGGTAAAGCAGACTCAGACGAGCTCACAGGTAAAGCAGACTCAGACGAGCTCACAGGTAAAGCAGACTCAGACGAGCTCACAGGTAAAGCAGACTCAGACGAGCTCACAGGTAAAGCAGACTCAGACAAGCTCACAGGTAAAGCAGACTCAGACGAGCTCACAGGTAAAGCAGACTCAGACGAGCTCACAGGTAAAGCAGACTCAGACGAGCTCACAGGTAAAGCAGACTCAGACGAGCTCACAGGTAAAGCAGACTCAGACGAGCTCACAGGTAAAGCAGACTCAGACGAGCTCACAGGTAAAGCAGACTCAGACGAGCTCACAGGTAAAGCAGACTCAGACAAGCTCACAGGTAAAGCAGACTCAGACAAGCTCACAGGTAAAGCAGACTCAGACGAGCTCACAGGTAAAGCAGAATCAGACAAGCTCACAGGTAAAGCAGACTCAGACAAGCTCACAGGTAAAGCAGACTCAGACGAGCTCACAGGTAAAGCAGACTCAGACGAGCTCACAGGTAAAGCAGACTCAGACAAGCTCACAGGTAAAGCAGACTCAGACAAGCTCACAGGTAAAGCAGACTCAGACGAGCTCACAGGTAAAGCAGACTCAGACTCGGGACGCCCCCACAGTCGCTGACGAGTCGTGTCTGTTGCTTCCGTTGCGTTTCTCCTCAGGAACCTGAAGATCGGGTACTTCAGTCAGCACCACGTGGACCAGCTGGACCTGAACGTGTGTTCTGTGGAGCTGCTCCTCAACCGGTTCCCTGGTAACAGAACCTGAACACAAAGGACTCAGAGAGCCTTCTTCTCGCTCCTGCTCTGATTGACCGGTTTCTTTGGCCACAGGTCGGACCGAAGAGGAGTACCGGCACCAGCTGGGGGGGTACGGGATCACCGGGGAGCTGGCCACCAGGCCGGTGGCCAGCCTGTCAGGAGGACAGAAGAGCCGCGTGGCCTTCGCACAGATGACCATGCCATGGTAGGAAGAGGTTCGGTTGTTCAGTGCTGATGATGATGATGATGATGATGATGATGATGAAGATGATGTCTGTTTGTCCTCTAGTCCAAACTTCTATGTTCTGGATGAGCCAACCAATCACCTGGACATGGAGACCATTGAGGCTCTGGCTAAAGCGCTGCACAAGTTTAAGGTCAGTTAAACGACAGTGACATCACACACACACGCACGCACGCACGCACGCACGCACGCACGCACGCACGCACACACACACACACACACACACACACACAGACACACACACAGAGAGAGAGAGAATCGATTAACTATAAGCTCTGTTAAAGAGGACGTCTTTAGTCTGCTCTTGAGCACAGAGACGGTGTCTGTCTCAGGAACCAATCAGGGAGCTGATTCCACCATGAAGGAGCTCGCTACCTGTGAGAGAGAACTCGGTTTGATGAAGTATTGATACTGCTCAGACACATGAAGTACTAGAGGGACCATTAGAGGTTGTCCTTTTCTGGCCCGTCGTCCCGCCTGGCTGTCCAAACAGACGTCCTCGTATCAATGCCATTGATTGATTGAAGTGTTCCTGAACCGCTCATTGTCTTTGATGTTCTCAAGTTAGCTGCTTTCATCGTGGGCTGCGTGCAGAGCACGTTTTGATTGAGATCAAACGAGGCCTCTCGTCTCATACCTTACGGACACCTGTCTACACCTGTTAACCTGTGCTTCAGGGCGGGGTCGTCCTGGTGTCCCACGACGAGCGTCTGATCCGGCTCGTCTGTAAGGAGCTGTGGGTGTGTGAAGCGGGGAACGTCGGACGCATCGACGGCGGCTTTGATGAGTATCGAGATATTCTGCATGAGCAGTTCAAGAAGGAGGGCTATCTGTGAGACTCCGCCCACCGCCAACAAACTCCACCTCCTCCAAAACAAAACCCGTCACAGCAGCCAATGGTTGGTCAGGACAGAACTCTGAAGCGTCTCACTTCCTGCTTCGGGTGAAGAGCTGCTGCAAGCCGATTGGTTGTGTCGTTCGCTCGATGAGGTCACAGAGAACTTCGGAGGAGTTGGATCTGTTACCGACATCCAGCAGACATCTGTCGTCAGTTTATCGTCACTAAATGTGATTTTTATTTTACCGACAGGCAGAGGTTTATTAATTTTTAAAGACTTGACTGTTCAAAGATTAAATAAAAACCACCAGATCTTGTTTCTTGGTTCTTGAATGTCCTTCAAACATACTGTATATATATTATTCGTTTTATTATATGATTTGAAAAGAATAAAAACAGACTGCAGCACAAGTGACGTTGGGCGTGACTAAGCCTCTGACAGATGTTCAATCATTCAAAATGCTGTGTCATGATTTCAACAGATGAACAAACACTTTACGTGCCCCGTAAGCATAGCCTAGCGCTGTAGCTAGCATCTATATTAGGGCGTATGCTACAGCCTAGCGCTGTAGCTAGCATCTATATTAGGGCGTATGCTACAGCCTAGCGCTGGAGCTAGCATCTATATTAGGCTACACGCTACAGCCTAGCGCTGGAGCTAGCATCTATCTTAGGGCGTATGCTACAGCCTAGCGCTGGAGCTAGCATCTATATTAGGCTACACGCTACAGCATAGCGCTGGAGCTAGCATCTATATTAGGCTACACGCTACAGCCTAGCGCTGGAGCTAGCATCTATCTTAGGGCGTATGCTACAGCCTAGCGCTGTAGCTAGCATCTATATTAGGGCGTACGCTACAGCCTAGCCCTGTAGCTAGCATCTATCTTAGGCTACACGCCACAGCCTAGCGCTGGAGCTAGCATCTATCTTAGGCTACACGCTACAGCCTAGCGCTGGAGCTAGCATCTATCTTAGGCTACACGCTACAGCCTAGCGCTGGAGCTAGCATCTATTACTGTTACATGTTGCACGACTTCACCGAGGGAAAACTCCTAATCTGTGAACCCTCATTGGCGATGGCAAAAAACTGATTCTGATTTTAACAGAATGTGAAAAACAACAATGCTACACTTTCCTTGGGGATCAATAAAAATATAGCTCCTGATTGTAACCAAAGCACCTCCCCACTCGGTAAGCACACACAAATTGAGGCCTACAATTGCCCCTGGGGTCACTAAAGCGAGTGATCTCCATTATCACTGCTGATCAATTCAGCTTCATTGGTGAGATCAGCTGCTGGAGATGGTTGGAGGGTCTCGGTTTGGACCCTGGTTTCTGGAGGCCGTTCTGCAGGAACACGGTCCGGATGGTGCCTGGAGCTGTGGAGGAGGTTCTGATCCACCATAAATCCACTGGACACGATGGAGCAGGTCCCGCCCCCTCTTTATGGAGCTCAGAGGTAACCACAAATACTAATACACATGAAAACTTTGACCCATGTTGAGATAAATAAAGATGAACTTTGAAGCTGTCCGTCCAGAAAGTCCTCAATTTATCACAATCACAACAAGACGTTGGATAAATCAGACAAATCAACATTTATTGGGACAGCAGGAAGTGCAACACCATGGAGGAGAACTATGATGTCATCAGATCACATGATCAGTTCAGTCATCCAGGACATGAAACTATGAAGCATGGAGCGGCCCTGATGGAGGTCCTGATGGAGGTCCTGATGGAGGTCCTGATGGAGGCCCCGATGGAGGTCCCGATGGAGGCCCCGATGGAGGTCCCGATGGAGGCCCCGATGGAGGTCCCGATGGAGGCCCCGATGGAGGTCCCGATGGAGGTCCCGATGGAGGTCCCGATGGAGGTCCTGCTAGAGGTCCTGATGGAGGCCCTGCTAGAGGTCCTGATGGAGGTCCTGCTAGAGGTCCTGATGTAGGTCCTGCTAGAGGTCCTGATGGAGGTCCTGCTAGAGGTACTGATGTAGGTCCTGCTAGAGGTACTGCTAGAGGTCCTGATGGAGGTCCTGCTAGAGGTCCTGATGGAGGTCCTGCTCTCAGTACTGGAAGCTTCTCTTGGTCTGGATGTCGTCGAGGATCTGCTGCAGCTCCTCATCTTCAAACCGACCCTCCAAACTGAAAACACGAATTTCAGATTGAGATTTTCTGATGACGTGCAAACTCACTTACTGATTAACCCCATGGATCAATTGAAACATGGATCAATTGAAACACGATTGGTTGGCTGTCTTTTTGCTCCATCCAACATGTTGAATCAGAACAGACGATTTCAAATGCTACCAATCGAAATACCCAAGTCAACATTTGAAGGATTAGACAAAATAATTTCAAAATTCATACGGCAGGGAAAGCGCCCTCGAATAAAATATAAAACTCTCCAAGGATCTAAGGAAGAGGGAGGCCTTAATCTTCCTAACTTTAAATATTACTTCTGGGCCGCACAATTAAAATCATTGATTTCATATATAAAAAATGACGCTGATACGAGATGGTCACTGACCCATTTGCTGATATTCCATCTCAGGGGTCAGCAGAGTGGACTAAAGTCACGCTTGACATTTGGAAGAGAACCAGGATTACTTTTAAGTTACCAACCAACATCTCTATACTGTCTAGCATTGGTTATATTAAACCCTTTACACCAGGCCAGATGGACACAGGCTTCCTAAAATGGGCTGAACATGGTCTCATTTACATACACCAGTTAATTGATAAGGATTGTTTATTGTCATTTAATCAGCTGAGCAGAAAATACCAACTCAATAAAAACAACTTCTTCAGGTACCTGCAAATACGGTCTTCCTTAGCGTCTCACAGAGATTGGGAAAAAGTGCTGGAACCATCGGCCATTGAAAAATTCCTTATACTAATTCAAAAACGAGAAAGAGATCAAAAAGTAATCTCAAAGTTATATAAAATATTCACGTCAACGACTCAAAACAAGCCCCTTCCGGCGAGGCAGAGATGGGAGGCGTCACAAAATAGATCTGACGAACTGTGGAAAGAGGCGACCTGCAACCGACCTTTGAACCATACTTTTCACAGCAGCCCTGAAATGCGTCACAATCTCCCGGATGAAGACAGAAGCGCCGTCGCTTAACGTTTGCAAAGTAAAACGGAAAGAACTTTACGAGATGGAAACGATAACTCACTCACTACGACTGCAGCTACACTCTCATTCATTCTTTTGATGTAGAGGCTCATCAAAGGGATAAGGGGTCACGTATACCTGGGTGTACCGCCACTGTTTCGTTGTATAGGAGGTCGGACCGGGGTCCTGATGCTGTGTTGTTTTGTGTATCATGTGGAAAATAATATTAGTATTAAATGCTCTGTTGCTGTTAAAAAACTGAGATAAAATTTAAGTAAAAAAAAAAAGAACAGACGATCCAGATGCATGGTTTAAGGTTCATTCCCGGTTCCTCTCCCAAATCCCTTATTGTGTGTGTAAACATCTTCAAGAAGATGAAAGGAGTCAAAGTTAAATCTCAGAGAGCCCATGAATCGTCATTCAGAGTGATTCTTCAGTTGAATTTACTAACTTAACCAGCACTAACTTTACTAGCTTCACTAACCCGCGGTAACCGTGTGACTGTCAGGCGGGCCCGGTGGACCGTGGACCGGACTGACCTGGGGATCAGGGCCTTGGCCTCCTCGGCAGCCTCGGGACACAGATTAGCCAAACTGGCCAGCTCAAACTTGTGCAGCTTCTTCTGCAGGAGGAGACTGAAGACATGAAGCAGAGCGGGGGGGTCAGGTCCAGAAGAGCCCAGAGCCCATGTGACCCGACCCTAAATCACCTGCGGACAGCGGTGATGGTCTCTCGGTTCTTGAAGCGGCTGAAGCGGGCCGTGTAGTTCAGGGTCTTCATGAAGACCTCGGACAGTTCCTGCTCGTCCTCGGCGCTCTCGTTCTGCTGCTTCCGGTGCTCCAGCAACATGTGGACCTCGGAGTTCAGCAGCGTCTCTGCGTTCTCAAACTCTGTGGGGTCCGATCGGAACCAGCACGAGGCCAGGAACAAACATTACATTTTAACATTAAACCCATTTAAAAATAAACATCAGCTCTGATTCACTTTGACTTTTCACGTTGGTGTCTAAAGATACCAGAACCATCTAGAACCTTCCGGTGCTGATCCAGATCACCACGTGGACCCGGTTCATGTTTCTGTTTGCGGAACCTTAACCCAAGCCAGGTTACCCTCCCCGGTCCGGGCGCACTGGTTCTGGTACCGGTTCCGCCGCTGTCCGTTATTCACCGACCTTTAGGAAACACGAGCTGCGAAGCATCCTCCTCAACATCACCGACTTGAGCAGCAGCCACTCCGCCTCCAGACGCCATGACAGCTAGCGGCTAGCTAGCAGCTAACGAGCTAGCAGCTAACGAGCTAGCGGCTAACGAGCTAGCAGCCCCCGGGACCGACACAATGAAAGACAGAATAGACCGGCAGCAGCAAAATGACGTCACCCCGGTTTCTAAAGCCCTGAAGAGGATTAATTCGCTAACATGTCAGCTCGACGAAAACACAAATGTCACTTCCGGGCCGGGTTCGGATCACTTCCGGTATCATAGCCGTTCTTTATTTTATTCCAACAGAATGTAAATACACACCATAATAATAAAAACGAGTAGCAGCTAATAACGCACAATGGAAAGCCAAACCGGTTCACTCCGGTCTGACACCAGAACCCGACTCAGGACGACGGTATCTCCGCTTTGCTTTTATTAGAGAACATTAATACCGTTAATGACGCTGAAGCTGCTTTAGATCCAGAACCAGTTAACCAGTGTGAACCCGGAGGCTCCACAGACGGAATCATCATGCTTGAACCGGATCAGAACCAGGTTTCGGTCCGTCTGTCAGCTGACAGTTGAACTGATCTCTGAAGGCGTCGAGCAGGTGAGGAATGGCTTCCTCCACGCCGACGTCTCTCCGCAGCTCGGCGCTCAGCGAGGTCACGCCCTTGCCTTCGACGCCGCACGGCACGATGTGGCCGAACCACGACAGGTCGGTGCTGCAGTTCAGAGCGAAGCCGTGAGACGTGACGTAGCGGCCGCAGTGGACCCCTGCAAGAGAACACGCCCCTTACGTTTATATACACGTATTTATACACACAAAGTAAACCCTAAAGGGTTTATTATTAGTAAATAAATAAATCCAAACCTACATGGGCCTGTTAAATCATAACTGGTTCATCACACCTGAGCTCACTTTCTGTAGCCACACCCACACCTGTTCTCAATCCAGAACGACTTGAATAGGACCTGCCTGGCAGAGAAACGGACCAGAAGATCCTCAAAAGCAGACGAGCTGAAGAGACTCCGGAACAAATGAAAAGGAGCTTTTGAGCTCCGTCGGTCTGGAGACGGTTCTGAAGCCCTTTGTAGCGCGTTGGGGGTCCTTGGGGGTCCCGTGAACCGCAGTGAAAGCATTACCCACAAGTAGTGAAGACCTGGGACCGTGGTGAACCCCCCCAGGAGCGGCCCGTAGAGCGCAACGACGACTGTCCAAAGGCCAGGAAAGACCCCACGACAGAAGCCAAAGGTCGACTGGGGCACGCCTCACTCGCCTCAGTCAGGGTCAGCGTTCATGACCTCGCCGTGAGAACCAGAAACATCAAGGCTCGTCTCAGCTGGAAGAACCCAAAGACTTTGATCTGACGAGACAGAAGTTGAACCTTTCGGAAGGTGCGTGTCCCATTCCATCTGGCGTAAAGGTAATCCTGCATTTCAGAACCAGAACACCAGACCAACGGTCAAAGTGGGCTGGTCTGGGCGGCTTCAGGACCTGAAAGACTTGCTGGGATAAACGGAACCACGAATTCTGTCCAGCCATCTGTGTGTGACCTCAAGCTGAAACCAACTCGGGTTCTGCAGCAGGACAATGATCCAGAACACCAGAACACGCCAGCAAGTCCACCTCTGAACGGCTGAAGGAAACCCAAACGAGTCCGAGTCCTGACCTGAATCCTGTTGAGATGCTGTGACCTTAAGATGACCTTAAGAAGGCGCTTCCTGCTAGAAAGCCCTCCCATGTGGACCAAAGTTCCTCCAGGGGGCGCTGGAGGAGACTCGTGGAAAGTTAAGGGTGGCAGAACCAGCTATTATAGGTTTACACGTTTTCACGCTGGGCCGTGTAGGTTCTGGTTCTGGTTCTTACTCATTAATGCTCGGACTGAAACCGTTTCGGTGCGTCGTTGAATCTAAACCCGAACCCGAGGTCGTGGGGTAAAGTCCGTTTGTTCCTCTGTGTGCAGCGGGAGAACCGGCCTCGTACCGATGGCACAGATCTTGTTGTCTCCGACCCAAACGCCGGTGTGCGGTGACGGCGACGCTTCGATGTGGAACCTGCTGCAGACGGAGACGATGGTCTTCTCCAGCTCACAGACGTACCAGCGGACGCTCTGGGGGAGCAGATCGTAGCCGTTAGCTCAAGACGCTCACAGGCGTAGCCGGGAAAGACGGAACACGACTCGCTTCAGAGACGGAGGCCCGGCGGAACCTCCCTCCCGTGATCTGCGTGGCCCGCTTGAGGACGGGCGCAGGCAGAGCCGTGATGATGAAGCTGCTATACGGGAAATGCTGAACTACACACGCTAATGCTAGTGCTAGCAGGTTCAACGACGTGGAAGACAAACCTTCTTAAAGCTCCTCAGGTTGAGGACCGGGTAGCAGACCAGCTGTCCGGGCCCGTGGAAGGTGAGGAGTCCTCCTCGGTTAGTCCGGTGGACTTCGGCCCCCAGGAGTCGGAGGCGGTCCAGCTCTGCTGGGGGGTAAGGTTTGTGGCGCATCCCGGTGGTGTAGACCGCTGGGTGCTGACACAGCAGCAGAGCGTGAGCAGGACCGGACCGGTGGCGGTCCACGTAGGCTCGCTGCAGCAGCAGAGCCTCCTGATAGGAGAGCAGGCCCAGACGGACCACCTCCACCGCCGGTCTGCTGCCCTGCATCAGGGCTGGAGCCAGACCAGAGAGCAGCCGCTACGGCCGAGGAGACCACGTTTAGAGGGTCCCTTCTGGGTCCCAGGAGACCACGTTTAGAGGGTCCCTTCTGGGACCCAGGAGACCACGTTTAGAGGGTCCCTTCTGGGTCCCAGGAGACCACGTTTAGAGGGTCCCTTCTGGGACCCAGGAGACCACGTTTAGAGGGTCCCTTCTGGGACCCAGGAGACCACGTTTAGAGGGTCCCTTCTGGGTCCCAGGAGACCACGTTTAGAGGGTCCCTTCTGGGACCCAGGAGACCACGTTTAGAGGGTCCCTTCTGGGACCCAGGAGACCACGTTTAGAGGGTCCCTTCTGGGACCCAGGAGACCACGTTTAGAGGGTCCCTTCTGGGACCAGTGCTCTTCATTTCTAAGTGACGTAGGTTCAATCTCCAAATCCTGCAGGTGTATACTTTTCGCTGATGATACAACAATATGAATCTAAAGGGCACGTACTACGTAGAACCCACTTCTCCCGCGGTTCTGCAGCTTTCCGGCGCTCGGCCCGGTTCTGGTAGCTCATTTATTACGGAACAATGAGGAGGACACGGTAATAATTAAATAACAACCTCAAACGCTTCAAACTAAATAGACCCAGATGCCACCGGAAGAGGCGTGGCTTACTGGTCAGCTGGGTCATATTAATGTTTCAACAATAGCCAAACTCATTACAGCATTTCATTTATACCTGTCTTTTCATTTCGGATGTTTTATCCGGGGGCTTCAGCCCCTAAAACTACTTTAAATCAGGTAAATTACTGTAAAATACAACTAATCAGATCAGTTTATCAATTATCCACGTGGTAGTAGTGAAATGTTTAGATATCAGTTCAATAAGGCTAAATATTAGCTGTCAGGGTCGAATACTGTACACGTCTTTGGTATGTCGTTCATATATTTACCGGATTTAAAGATTTACCTCTTCGTCTTCGTCTTCCTCTTCTTCTTCTTCTTCTTCTTCTTCTTCGGTGTTTTAGCAGCGGTCTCGTCAGCGATGCAGTACCCAGGATGCTCTCCAGGGGGCTCTGTAGAAGGCCACCAGCAGCTTCTCCTCCAGGTTGTTCCTCCTGAGCACCCTCAGGAAGTGGAGTCGCTGCTGGGCCTATAACACAAATCTATTATTATTATTATTATTATTATGACGTAAGTGTGACGTGGAACACTGACCCGTATGTACCGAGCGCGGAGAGAACAGGCAAAGGTCACAGAAGAAAAACGTCGTTGAACGTTTCTTCCTCTTAACTCGACGCGTTTCAAACGAATTCCCATTTGTCCTGAACGAGCCACTGCTGACGTCACTACTGTGGGCGTGGATGTCCGACTCGAGTCTTCCCGCGGGCTGCTTGGTTTCGGCGGCAGCAGGGCGGGGTTTGTTTTGAGAACGGACCGGGGAGAGAGAGGAAGATGGCGGCCGCAGCGTCAGCCGAGCGGCTTCGCAGCCGGTATCGGTCTGTTCCCGGAGCCGGGTCCGGCCCGCCGGGGGACGCGGTGAGGAAGTCCGGCGGCAGCCCGCCCCGTCGAGCCCAGAGAGCCTCCGGCAGCGAGCAGCGGGTCCGGAGGAGGAGCGACCCCGAGAGGGGCAGCAGCCGGACAGGTCGGTGCGCTTATCTCGGTGCAGCTCACACCCCGCCGGGGCGGGCGGCTCCGTTCCGTTCACGCTTCGGTCAGTCCGTGCGTGTGAATACACGTCACTGTTTGGTGGTGTCGTTTCGCAGCAAGACAACTAGTTGAGTGAGACAACGACAACTAACCAGAACTAACCAGAACAACAGACACCGCTCCGGGTCCGGGACTTGTCCAGACTTGAACCGGGTCAGGCCTGTATCTGACTCACTTTGCTGCTTTTGCGCCGGTTTATGAGTCCCCCGGGATGGACGGTCACGTGTCCTGGAAGTAACGGCGGGGGGGCGGGGGGGGGACGTTTGTTTTGGTATTGCTATGACTGATTTTTGTGAACGTCTCATTAGTGACGTCACATAACAGATAAACAGGGGTGTAAGATTGGCCGGGGCGAAGCCCCGCCTCCAGGGATGGACTGAAAAGATGACGAAACAGGAAGGAAACATGGAGCAGGAAATAGAATGTATTACAGTACAAGTACAGTCACACAGTAGCATGTATTACAGTACAAGTACAGTCACACAGTAGCGTGTATTACAGTACAAGTACAGTCACACAGTAGCGTGTATTACAGTACAAGTACAGTCACACAGTAGCGTGTATTACAGTACAAGTACAGTCACACAGTAGCATGTATTACAGTACAAGTACAGTCACACAGTAGCGTGTATTACAGTACAAGTACAGTCACACAGTAGCGTGTATTACAGTACAAGTACAGTCACACAGTAGCGTGTATTACAGTACAAGTACAGTCACACAGTAGCATGTATTACAGTACAAGTACAGTCACACAGTAGCGTGTATTACAGTACAAGTACAGTCACACAGTAGCGTGTATTACAGTACAAGTACAGTCACACAGTAGCATGTATTACAGTACAAGTACAGTCACACAGTAGCATGTATTACAGTACAAGTACAGTGAAACAGTAGCATGTATTACAGTACAAGTACAGTCACACAGTAGCATGTATTACAGTACAAGTACAGTCACACAGTAGCATGTATTACAGTACAAGTACAGTGAAACAGTAGCATGTATTACAGTACAAGTACAGTCACACAGTAGCATGTATTACAGTACAAGTACAGTCACACAGTAGCATGTATTACAGTACAAGTACAGTCACACAGTAGCATGTATTACAGTACAAGTACAGTCACACAGTAGCATGTATTTCAGTACAAGTACAGTCACACAGTAGCATGTATTACAGTACAAGTACAGTCACACAGTAGCATGTATTTCAGTACAAGTACAGTCACACAGTAGCATGTATTACAGTACAAGTACAGTCACACAGTAGCGTGTATTACAGTACAAGTACAGTCACACAGTAGCGTGTATTACAGTACAAGTACAGTCACACAGTATAATGTATTACAGTACAAGTACAGTCACACAGGAGCGTGTATTACAGTACAAGTACAGTCACACAGTAGCATGTATTTCAGTACAAGTACAGTCACACAGTAGCGTGTATTACAGTACAAGTACAGTCACACAGTAGCATGTATTACAGTACAAGTACAGTCACACAGTATCATGTATTACAGTACAAGTACAGTCACACAGGAGCGTGTATTACAGTACAAGTACAGTCACACAGTAGCATGTATTACAGTACAAGTACAGTCACACAGTAGCATGTATTGCAGTACAAGTACAGTCACACATCCTGTCTAAGAGGAGCATTTCATTTTCATTTCTTACGGTCTTGTTTCCGTTGAAAGTCCTTCGTACATAAATCATCGACATTTAACAATACAAATAAATAAAAATAAATTACTGAATTGATGCAAGATTGTCACAACGCACTGAAAAGAAATATGATACGAGCTGAACATCAGCATTTGCGACTTAAACAACATTTTACTGTTAGACAACTGATATTGTGGGAGTTCTTCGTTCAACGTACCGATGCTGCAAGTCTGCGGTTCCCACAATGTCCACCAGGGGCTCCAAATTACAAATCCTAAGCGAGGTGCTTTATTGTGATGGAAGCCGCTCAAAGGAGACGTCACTTCTAGCTGTTACACACATGATGATTAATGAGTATTACTCAAACAGCAGTTTGATTTCTCAGGGTCACGCGTGCTACGGATCAATAATTGATGAAGAACTTACACGGACAAAATGTCATTAATCCGACCAGAGTTCGGATTAAAATTATGATCGGATGCACTGTGTTCTTGGACCCTAAAAAAATTGATCCAATTGGGACTTCCATGTTCATCAGAAAAGAATTTCTTTTGACGTGCAATTTTTGCCAAATATACCGGAAATAGTAGAAGAAGAAGCCGTAGCAACTTCCGTTGTAAACAAAACATGGCTCCGCCCTATTCTGCTTGAGACGTCAGCGTTGTTCGTGCGAGTTCCTTTCCTTGGATAATCCGCTCCGTTTGGGCCAGTGTGAACGCGCCTCCGGACTCTGGAGAGGATCAAAAAAGTCCGCCTGAAAAGGAGGGTCTCGGTTCCTTTGGGCGGAGCAAAGGACGGAGCTACGTAGTGACGTAGTGACGCTCTACGCGGTGCGTCTCCGGAAGAGGAAGTACAGCGAGTACTCCAAGCTGCTCCAAAAAAAATAAAAGTGGTGAAATACGTACCGCTGTGTGTAGGTTTCACTAACTAAATATGCGTTATAATACTTTAATCTCTTTTTCCGAACCAGCTACGTATCACCGGTAACTGACGCGCTACGGCGCTACGACAGTCCAGCGCGGAGCGGAGAGTCAGCTGATCAGCAGCGATAGCTTCTCATCCCGTTGTTCTGAACCGACCCGGAGACTTTGTGTTTGTTAGAAACGACTAGCGTTGTGTAACATTTAGGATTTAGGCCAGAACTAAATGAGATTCCCTCCCTAAAGGAGCAGCAGCAGCAACCACGCACTCAAAAAAAAAACATGGGAGGGGGCGGGACTTCCCCTTCTACTTTGTCCAATCGACAAGCGCCGCTTTCAGCCACGCGACGTTGCTCTGAAAGTTCGTTCCGTGAATAAATCACAGTGTGAACGCAGACCTTTCAGCGAGTTATAAATGCAGGAATCTGCTCCCAAAGGAACCGAGTCCTCTTGGTGCAGTGTGAACGCACCCTGAGTTTAACCCTAACCCTGTCGTCCGGTCCCTTTAGAGTTCTTCCTCGCTCCAGCGCTCGTCCCAAAGGGTTCAGATGTTTTCCCGACGAGCACCTGGAAACACAAGGTGAGCTTCCAGAGAGGAGACGCGGCGTCTCTGGGGTCACAGCTGTGAGGACAGAGAGGACGTCTCTGGGGTCACAGCTGTGAGGACAGAGAGGACGTCTCTGGGGTCACAGCTGTGAGTCTCATCACGTCTGTTTCTCAGGGACTTCTGTCTGACTCTGAGAATGAAGAGCCAATCAGCAGGAGGATCAGGAACATCTCAGCGTTCATCAGGAAGCCCAAGAAGTGCTCATCCTTCACCAGGTGAACTCGCCTGCCTGGTAGGTACGGCCGTGACCTCTGACCTCTGACTCTACTGTGGTTCTTCTTCAGTGCTTGTCAGAGGAGTCAGAGCTGCACTGACCCCCTGGAGAGCAGAGGAGGCAAGCTGAAGGTGAGACCACCTGACCTACCGTACGGCAGCTTTGTGGACGCCTCAACGCCGCTTCCTGTTCCAGGCTGGCGCGGCAGGGATCCTCCTCTCCTCAGAGAACAGTCGCTCCACCTCCGCCCCCGTTCCTGACCGGAGACTCGCGTGGAGGACCGTCATGTTCTCATCATCGCCCCCTGTGGTCGCCGAGCGCTCCGTCAGCCCAGAGAGCAACGACAGCATCTCTGAAGAGCTCAATCACTTCAAGCCCATCGTGTGCTCGCCGTGCACGCCGCCCAAACGCCTGCCGGACGGTCGTCTGGTGGAGCCCGCCATCGTGAAGTCCACGCCCAGGAACCTGACCCGGGGCCTGCAGAAAGCCACCAGCTATGAAGCCGGTCCTGCCGTCTTGCAGAAATGGAGGCAGATCGAGCTCGACCGCCAGAGCCTCAACGTGAACGCCACGGCAACCGTGACGAGTCCCATCGACGAGCTCGCCAACAAGAACGGGGGGGGCGAAGAGAGCCGGGGGGGGGAGGGAACGACGGCCGTCAACAAGAGGAGGCTGCTGTTTGAGCCGCCAGACGTCTTCCACAAACAGTCCGTGAAGATCCGGGTCCCCGCGCTCCACTACAGCAGAGAAGGGTCCGAGTCCTGCGGCGGGGGGGGGGTCTTCTTCAGTCAACGGCAGTCCTTCCTGCCGTACGCTAAAAGCTCTGGGCCACAAGATCCACAGAGTCCACGGGAGGAATCTGCCGGCAGTCTCCGCAGGAAGAGGGCCCAGAAGACCAAACACCTGGACTCGGTCAGCCAGGAGGTCTTTGATGAGCGGTACAAGCATCAGGTCCAGCAGGTCCAGCAGGTCCAGCAGGTCCAGCAGGAGCACCAGGACCGGGCGCTGGCGCTGGAACTACAGAGACGGTTCGACCTGGAGAATCAGGCCGTCGACGGCAGGGGAAGCCCCGGCACCTACTTCCTGAGGTCATGGATGTCCAATCAGAGTCGCAGAAGGTGTGGCCTACGGAGATCTCGGCGAATCACCAAGAAGCACTAGAGCAGAGTGGGAGGCCAAGATGTTCAAAGACGTGAAGTGAGGACAAGTGAGGACAAGTGAGGACAAGTGAGGGTTTAATGACTGGCGAACACGACAATCAGACGGGTGGAGCGTCCCCTGGAGCGTCCCCGTCCCCTGGAGCGTCCCCTAGAGCGTCCCCGTCCCCTGGAGCGTCCCCTGGAGCGTCCCCTAGAGCATCCCCGTCCCCTGGAGCGTCCCCTAGAGCGTCCCCGTCCCCTAGAGCGTCCCCTAGAGCATCCCCGTCCCCTGGAGCGGCCCCTAGAGCATCCCCGTCCCCTGGAGCGTCCCCTAGAGCGTCCCCGTCCCCTAGAGCGTCCCCTAGAGCATCCCCGTCCCCTGGAGCGGCCCCTAGAGCGTCCCCATCCCCTGGAGCGTCCCCTAGAGCGTCCCCTAGAGCATCCCCGTCCCCTGGAGCGTCCCCTGGAGCGGCCCCTAGAGCGTCCCCATCCCCTGGAGCGTCCCCTGGAGCGTCTCCTAGAGCGTCTCCGTCCCCTGGAGCATCTCCTAGAGCGTCCCCGTCCCCTGGAGCGTCTCATAGAGCGCCCCAAATCACCTGAAATGAAAGGGGGGGGGGGGGGTGTAATGGATAAAGAGTGTCGACCAATCATGAGCAGCCTACGTTTCTGTACAAACACACACCAGCAGAAAGTCTGCCAGCGTTCCTCTGGGTTCTGGAGTCGGAGAGCGCTCCAACCCGAACCCGAACCCGAACCCGAACCCGAACCCGAACCCGAACCCTGTTCCCTGACAACATTTGAAGAATGACACTTCTGCAGTTTTTAAAATGCAGTGATTTTACTGCTAAAATAGTTGAGAGAGCAATTTGTATGTTAAATCCTGTCAAACATGCGTCTGATCAGGAGGAGGAATTCAACTCGCACACAAACACCAGCTTCTGTCTCAGGGTCTTTTGTCTCCGGGTGGACCAGCTTCTGTCTCAGGGTCTTTTGTCTCCGGGTGGACCAGCTTCTGTCTCAGGGTCTTTTGTCTTCCGGGTGGACCAGCTTCTGTCTCAGGGTGTTTTGTCTTCCGGGTGGACCAGCTTCTGTCTCAGGGTCTTTTGTCTCCGGGTGGACCAGCTTCTGTCTCAGGGTGTTTTGTCTTCGGGTGGACCAGCTTCTGTCTCAGGGTGTTTTGTCTTCCGGGTGGACCAGCTTCTGTCTCAGGGTCTTTTGTCTTCGGGTGGACCAGCTTCTGTCTCAGGGTCTTTTGTCTTCGGGTGGACCAGCTTCTGTCTCAGGGTGTTTTGTCTTCCAGGTGGACCAGCTTCTGTCTCAGGGTCTTTTGTCTCCGGGTGGACTCCAGCGTGTTTCCTACATTGCAGCTGATTAATGTATTTCAGTAAACTGAAAATATAAAGCAGTTTTGCTTTATTTTGTTGTTACTTGTTATTTAATATTAATTTACTACAGTATTGTGTTCTTATAACGCGAACAAGCCGATATTAAACGACTTCCGTCCCCTGAAATTTAGCAGAATGTCTAAGTTGCGCATGCGCAGTCACAGCAAGCGTCACGTGTTCGTGAGAGCCAATCAGAATCCACCAGATCAGTCTATTTGTAGCTGAAGAAAAGATGGCGGCCACCGGAAACGGCAAGAGTGGCCTGTTGGAGAAAGTAAGAATTAAAGGGTTCTTCTCTGTGGTCGGTTCGGATTCGGATTCGGATTCGGATTAGAGTTTCTCTCGCGCTGCTCGACCGTAAATTTATCTGAGACGCCGACGTCGTCCGCATTGGTGCTGCTATCAGTTAGCTAAGCTAGCTCCCGTAGCTAAAGTACGTGGCACTCGACTAAACGAAGGTAAACAGTGGATCAAGATGCTAACCCGAACCCGAAACGTTCTTCGCCCGAGCTTTTCGTGGATATATGTTTTGTTGACCTGTCGTTAAACTGAAAATGCGCAGCGACTGTAACGGGTTAATTCCTGCCCTTTGTCCGTTCACGCACGCGCCCTCATTGTTGGACGTGAATAGACATTTCTGATCAATAATCCCGATCTGATCTTTGCTTTAGTGGAGAATAGATGAGAAACCAGTAAAGATCGATCAGTGGGATGGAGCTGCTGTGAAGAACTCTCTGGACGACGCTGCGAAGAAGGTCAGTTTGTGTAACTTTCCTTTCCGTAAATCTTGATTTCATGACGTCATTGATCAGGGCGACGCCCCCTTCAGGTGCTCTTGGAGAAGTTCGGTTACGTGGAGACCTTTGGGCTGGTTGACGGCCGGCTGGTGATCTGCACCGTGTCCTGCCTGTTCGCTATGCTGGCTCTGGTCTGGGACTACCTGCACCCGTTCCCCGAGTCCAGACCGGTCCTCGCCTGCTGCGTCGTCTCATATCCTTCGCCCGGTCTCACCTGGTCTCACCTGGTCTCACCCGGTCTGGGTTTGTGTCTGACTCCCTAACCCCCCCCCCACGTACTTCATCATGATGGGCGTCCTGACTCTGTACACGTCCTACAACGAGAGGAACATCTTCCTGGTGGCGCTGCAGAGAGACCCGGCTGGGATGGATCCGGATCACGTCTGGCAGCTCTCCTCCTCCCTCAAAAGGTCTGGATTTACCCAGCATGCACGCTGTCTGATGCACTCTGCCACAGTACTCGGTTCTTTCCCTTTCTTGTCCCGAGGGGTCTCCACGGCAACCCTGTCCTTTGCATCGTCCTCCCTCACTACGTCCATGTCTCTTCTCCTGGGTCGTCCTCTAGTCCTGTTCCCTGGCAGTTCCATCCTCAGCATCCTTCTACTGATATAGTCCCTGTCTCTCCTCTGGACATGTCCAAACCATCAAAGTCTGGTCTCTCTGACCTTGTCTCCAAAACGTCTAACCTTCACTGTCCCTCTTATTGTCTCATTTCTAATCCTGTCCAACCTGGTCCCTCCCAAGGAGAACCTCGGCATCCTCATCTCCTCCACTTCTAGCTCCGCCTCCTGTCTCTTCCTCAGAGACACTGTCTCTAAGCCGTCCATCATGCTGTCCTCACCACTGTCTTGTAGACCTGTCCCTTCGTCCTATCACAGAGCACACCTGATACTCTCCTCCCCCGTTCCAGCCTGCCTGCACACGATTCTTCACCTCCTTTCCACATTCTCTCCATCACTCTGCTCTGTTGACCCGAGGTACCTGAAGTCCTCTCCCTTCTTTACGTCTCTTCCTTGTAGCTTCACTGTCCCCCCTGGGACCTTCTCATGTACACACATGTACTCTGTTTTACTCCTGCTCACCTTCATTCCTCTCTTTTCTAGAGCAGACCTCCACTTCTCTAGATTCTCCTCTACCTGCAGACCACAGTGTCATCTGCAAACATCATATTCAGAGGAGCTTCCTGTCTCACCTCATCTGTTAGTCTGTCCATCACCATGGCAACCAAAAAGGGTCTCAGAGCTGGTCCCTGGTGCACCCCAGCTCTCCACTAAACTCCTGTCCGGTGTTGGTCCTGTGCTCCAGGTTCGATGACCAGTACACCTTCAGAGTGTCCTTCACCGACGGGACGTCTCGGAGCCGGAGGGACGCCGAGTTCACCAAGTCGGTGTCGGCGTTCTTCGACGCCGACGGGACGCTGGTGATGGACCAGTTTGAGAAGAGTGTCTCCGGCCTGCACGACGCGCTGTCCTCGGGCAAGAAGCGCAAATGATTAAACGCCACGACCAGATTCATTGTTCATTTGTTGCCGTGGAGACGGCCCGCATAGTTCATCCAATCGGTTCAAGTGGAATGATTGAGCGCAATATGATGCATAAATAAATCACAACCAGGAAGTGACTGCCCAATCAGCGCCAGATTTACTTTACAGGTGTAGCAGGGACAGACTCGGTGGACGGCCATCAAAATGGACCAAAATAGAGAGAACAGAAACAATCTCCATGGCAACCAGGTGGAGGCTCCACCTTCATCGGTTCTGAGACTGGTAGAGAGTTTAGATACGTCTGCTCTAGACCCTCTGAGGGGGAGCAACACTTCGGTCTTCAACAGCGTCTCCTGCAGGAGGCGCTGTTGTACCGACGGACCATACTTCCAGCCATTTGTCTTGTCGATGAGACAATCGTCAAGAGTTTCTGGAGTCCATCACAGCTTGCTATGGGCAAAAGACGGGGTACACACCCCAGACACGTCGCCAGGGCATCGTGGGGCCACACAGCATAATGCAGCACAGCTAGCAGGAGCTAGCGTAGCACTGCAGGAACGCCATCCTGCGTGAAACTGAACCAACCGACCGTGAGATTTACCGGGTCGAAGAGGAGGAGGAGGAGGAGGAAGAGGGAATGGAGGGACGAGGACGTTAGGAATTTATCTTCATTCATGAGGCTCAAAGTCAGAATATTAAGTCCCTTAAAATTAAAAACTGCACCCCCCCCCCCCAATAATACCAATCTACATTATCTCTAAAAAAGGTACAACTCTGGTATTCATCAAAGTACATTAACAAAGTTAATTTATGAAGTATTCTGTGTTTACGTTGAACTTTCACTCGTATCTGGAGACGTCTCCAAGTGAAGTAAAGACGTTAAAGATTTATTCAGATAAAACGACAGTTTATGCACAAACAGTGAAAACCACATTTAAGGTGAACTTAATGCTGCCGACGGTGGCGTGAGTCCTGTACCGGGGGGGGGGGGGGGCTGGCCCCGCTTCAGATTCCATTCAGCTTGTTCCGGGTCATCTGCACCAGCTGTTCAGAGTATCTCTCCAGGAGAGACATCTTCCCGTCATCCTCCAGCGGGCCAGAGGGGGCGCTGCCGGCCCGCAGCGCCCAGTCGAAGGCCTCCTGCAGGACCGACATCCGAGCGTCTCTGTCGGAACCGGCGCCGGACACGGAGAGCTGCAGGACGGAGACGAGAACAAAATGGTCAAAGCGTTTAATCCAGAAGAGTCTCTGCGTAGAACCGTCCCAGGCTCCGCCCCTCACCTGCTGGTAGAGCCGCGCTGCCCGGCTCGCCGCCTGCCGCAGATCGCCGGCGACCTGCTGACATCGCCGGATGCTGAGCGACTCCTCATCACCTGAACCTGCAGCGAATTAGAAACCAGAGAATCAACGAGTCCTGGGGGGGGGGGGGGGGGGGGGCGTGGCTAAATGATCAGAATAAGCGCTCCAGGTAAACGTTCAGGTTCCGGGTCACACCTGGATCCGTCTGGATTCTGGGCCCGGAACCTGCACTGAAGTCGTACGTGGTGGCGACGCCCTGGGGTGTGTAGGGGGTGGGGCTTTGGACAAGTGTTTGGTTTTGATTGGTCGGTGTATTCTCAATGCTGCTGACACTCCACCGCCTGAACCCGCCCACCTCAGTGGGCGTGGCCGACACCTGCGGGCTGGTCGGTGTGTGATCCTGGGACTGCTGGGACGGCAGAGGGACACTGATGGACGTAAAGACAAAACAAGAAGAAAAGAAATCAGTTTTTCTCCTGAAACATTTACAGAACAATCGTCCCCAGCAGGACGTACCTGCAGGCCCGGTCCGGGGGGGGGTCCAGGGGGGGCTCCGGATGGGGGCCAGGTTGGGTGCCGTGGAGGACTGAGGAGGACGGGCTGTCCTTTTCTTCCCCTCGGTCAGCGGTAGCTGGGTCCTGGCTTGGTTTTGCTCTGGTGCTGGCCGGCGCCCCCTGCTGGACTGGAGGACTGGAGGGGGGCACCACAGTCCTGAAGGTCACATCTAAGCAGAGGGTCACAGGGTGCACACAGGTGATCGGAGCCTTCTGATTGGTTGGTGAAGAGGGGTCCAGCGTGTCCACACCAGGGTTATTATCGTTAACGAGAACTAACCGAAACTAATAAAGGTTAGCGACACTAATCCCTTCGTTTTCGTCTATCGATTTTGACATGGATTTATTTTGCTCGAGGAGTTTTACGCGAGCCGGCGGCTCCGTCCGGCGCCGCTTGTCTGGACTCGGGTCGGTGACGTCACTGGCTGGGAGGAAGCGCCAGAGCCCCGTGTGGGATGCGTTTATTACGACGGAGAGAAACAAGAAAGCTAGCTGCAACAGAACCGCAGGTCGGATCAGAACCGACCCGTCTCAGCCTGCGCACGGACCCTTTGACACCCCCCCTGGGCAGGAGGCTACGGTCCACCCGGACCAGAACCAGAACAGCGTCTTCCCCTCGGCTGTGAGACTCACCCGGTAACCTGCACTGCTCTGTTTTTACTGCGTGATTATACCAATACTGATACACGTCTGTGTACCCACTCCTGATCCTGTGTCCTGTGTTCTGTACTCGTATGTGTTTTGTAACTTAGTCACTACTGTTACTTCACTGATAAATATTCCTAGTCTGATAAACGGATTGTGATTAGTTTAGCTAAATGTAGCACAGGAGAGGCTAACTTAAGCCCCTCCCCCTCTTGAACACAGTGGACGATTACTCTGATATATTTGTGTAGAACATGGAATCCGGTTTTCTGGAAGCTGAAGTACATTTTGGAGTTCTTGTACAACTCACCCCCCCTGAGTTCCGTCGGGGGGACGTCTCTGAGCGTCCCCAATGCGACCGCTTTGAATCTCCTCCGGTTTGACCGGTCCGGGGGGGCCCCGTTGCTGTCCTCCAAGATCCGGGCTGGGAGGGAGGCAGGCGGAGCCGCTCTGTAACAGAAATGCAGCGGCGTTACCATGACAACCGGCAGCCAAAACAGAACCCCGAAGGTCCGCCAGGGTCTTCGTGGGACTCTGACCTCACTCTGTCCTGGAATCGGGACAGAAACCGGGCGGAGATGCTGAACCGAGGGTTCAGGAACTGGTCTTCGTCTGGAGGCTGCAGCGTCCTCAGGTCCGTGTCAAACGTCTCTGAAACACGCAAGAGGACACCTTAGGGACGAGGGACGAGGGACGAGACGGGTTCAGACTGCAGCAGACGCTACCGTCGTTCAGCACGTCCTCCTCGTCCTCCAGACACAAACTGTCCACAGAGCTGCCCTGGCTGAGGGAGTCCAGGTCTGCAACGGGACAACCAGGAGGTCAGTGGTCGCTAAGCAACCCTGATGTTAACGAGGGGCGCCGTCTCACCGGGACTCAGCTGATCCCTGTCCTGCGTTTGTTTCAGGGACCCCCGAGGGACAGCCACGCCCACTTCACCCTCCCTGGAATGGTGAATGGACACGAGCGCGCATTCACCCGCTGAGCCGGGCCCCCGGGGGCCGGCCTTTGAACCGCTGCTAACTCACCTGTTGGTGACGGAGCTGCTCCCAACCCCACCTGGATTCTGCGTCACCTGACCAGCACACACCTGCGTAGTACAGAGTTATTGATTAACCCTTTCTGAACGACCCGTCTCAGAGCATTCTGTCATTTCCCCCTCCATCTGTTGCTACGGTAACCCCCTTTCACAGAGCATGCACACATTCTACCTGTTGCTACGGTAACCCCCTTTCACAGAGCAGACATACATTCTACCTGTTGCTACGGTAACTCCCTTTCACAGAGCAGACATACATTCTACCTGTTGCTACGGTAACCCCCTTTCACAGAGCAGACATACATTCTACCTGTTGCTACGGTAACCCCCTTTCACAGAGCAGACATACATTCTACCTGTTGCTACGGTAACCCCCTTTTACGGAGCAGACATACATTCTACCTGTTGCTACGGTAACCCCCTTTCACGGAGCAGACATACATTCTACCTGTTGCTACGGTAACCCCCTTTCACAGAGCAGACATACATTCTACCTGTTGCTACGGTAACCCCCTTTCACAGAGCAGACATACATTCTATCTGTTGCTACGGTAACTCCCTTTCACAGAGCAGACATACATTCTACCTGTTGCTACGGTAACCCCCTTTCACAGAGCAGACATACATTCTACCTGTTGCTACGGTAACCCCCTTTCACGGAGCAGACATACATTCTACCTGTTGCTACGGTAACCCCCTTTCACAGAGCAGACATACATTCTACCTGTTGCTACGGTAACCCCCTTTCACAGAGCAGACACACATTCTACCTGTTGCTACGGTAACCCCCTTTCACAGAGCAGACATACATTCTACCTGTTGCTACGGTAACCCCCTTTCACAGAGCAGACACACATTCTCTTTTGTTCCTGCATCAATCCGAGCAGTAAAAGCTGCCAGAGGAAGGAGATGATGATGATGATGATGAAGCACTTATTAAGTTATGATGAGTATTAATACCCTCGCTGAAGGGGAGGCGAGGGTACTGCAACTGGGTCTGTCTGTCTGTCTGTTTGTCTGTCTGTTTGTCTGTCCGAGCGCATAACTCATAAACTAGTAACCCAATCGACTTGAAATCTTTACACAAGCAAGGTTCTGTCCGTGGCTCGGTCCTCCCCGAGAATGGCGTTGATCCGGATCTGGATCCAGATTCTAGAATTATTTTTACATCTGGAATTGTGCCTCTGCTGTAAACTGCCACTTTAAGAGGGAGGGACACAAATGGCATGATGGGAAAAAGAGTCCAGAAGGAGTCTTGTAGTACGTTCCGGAGCAGCAAGCTAGAGCAGGTTTGGCCCCTCTGATCCGGAAGCCCTGTTTACTGTCTCACAAGATCAATAGTCTATTGGAGGCGGAGTCTGCAGTCTCTGATTGTCTTTCTAGTTATCTTATGTTTACACATCGTTTTTGTGTCCTTTTGGGACATTAATGAACCTGAATAATCTGAGTTTACCTCTACCTCTTCCTCCTCCTCCGCCTCCTCCTCCTCCTCCTCCGCGCAAATGATCAGAGGGTCCAGCTGCTCCGCCCACCTATTGCGTACATGACGAGGCTCGACACCCGATTGGTCGGCTGTGGAGGCGTCATCCTGTGCTTGCTGAACACACAAACAGGAAACCAATCACAACGGATTGATTACGTGAACCGATCAGCAGCAAAGCGGATTCATGTCTGACCAGTCGCCTGAACCACATGGGCAGCTTCCCATTGGTCCGAAGGAGGAGAGGATCTGGAACACAAGCAGCCAATCAGTGGACAGCGGAGCCGCTGAACAGCTGAGGGTCTCTTCCTCACCTTCAGCTCGTTCTGGTCTCGCCGGAGTCCTGAGCTCCTCTTCCTCCAGCGTGATGAAGGTCTC
Organism: Brachionichthys hirsutus; assembly: GCF_040956055.1. NCBI lineage: Eukaryota > Metazoa > Chordata > Actinopteri > Lophiiformes > Brachionichthyidae > Brachionichthys > Brachionichthys hirsutus. The sequence continues at coordinate 191,237 of NC_090907.1, read as the reverse complement.
TCTCCTGAAGCACACTCCGTTTCAGCCCGGATGACGTTCAGAACCAGGACTCACCTTTAACACGTCACTCACCTGACGTTCTGAGCTTTGTGGCTGCACGGAGGAGGAGCAGCTATCAGGCCCCGCCTCTTTCTCATGACGCTGGTCATCTGAGAGTCCAACCTCCAGAGAAACACGCAACTACAAACCAGGAAACAAAGTCCGTCAACAACGACCCCGAGCCCGGCCCACCCGACCCCCGACCCCGAGCCCGGCCCACCCGACCCCCGACCCCGAGCCCGGCTCACCCGACCCCCGAGCCCGGCCCACCCGACCCCCGACCCCGAGCCCGGCTCACCCGACCCCCGAGCCCGGCCCACCCGACCCCCGAGCCCGAGCCCGGCGAACCCGAGCCCGGCTCACCCGAGCCCCGACCCCGAGCCCAGCGAACCCGACCCCCGACCCCGAGCCCGGCTCACCCGACCCCCGAGCCCGAGCCCGGCGAACCCGAGCCCCGACCCCGAGCCCAGCGAACCCGACCCCGGCTCACCCGAGCCCGGCTCACCCGACCCCCGACCCCCGACCCCGAGCCCAGCGAACCCGACCCCCGACCCCGAGCCCGGCTCACCCAACCCCCGACCCCGAGCCCAGCGAACCCGACCCCGGCTCACCCGACCCCCAACCCCGAGCCCAGCGAACCCGACCCCCGACCCCCGACCCCGGCCCACCCGACCCCCGCTCACCTGTCTCCGGACACAGTGATGAGATGTCTGCAGTCCTGACTGAACCTCATACAGGTGACGATTTCTACGATGACACGACAGGTAAAGGAACACCTGAAGCAGAACGACACGCCCCGCCCACGCGTCCTCACCCGAGTGTCCCAACAGAGTAGCGACTCGTTCTCCCGACTCGTAGTCGAACACGGTGACGTTCTTGTCAGAGCAGCTGGTGGCAAAGAAGGACCCTGAAGGATCCATGTGGACCTGGAGACGCCACAGAAGAACCAGCCAATCACGTCACAGAGGAGGTGCGGCTTACCTTGATGATCCTTTACCTTCAGCAGAGCTCCTTCGTCGCCGGACGAGCCCTTCAAACACTTTGTCAGCTTCCCCGTTTTGACGTCGTAGACCCTGAGGACAGGACATTCCCGTTTCTGGACATCGGGCGGCTCCGGTTCTGGGACGCTCACCTGACGTTCCGGTCTTGACAGGCGATGGTAACGTGGGTCCTCGCCGGGTCCGGGTCCATGTCGTAGAGCGTCGTCTTCTCCACCACATGATGACTCCTGACGAAGGACCAACCCTCGGGCACCTGAAGCGCAGACGAGGGTTCTGATCCGGGGTCCAGGGTCCAGTTCTTAAACTGGACCCTGGACCCCGGGCTCAGACCAACCTGTTCAGCGCTGCGGAAGTAAACGCTCTTGTCTGTGCCACAGCTCACCATCCGAATGTCGGGACCGTCACCTGGAACACAGGTGAGCCGTTCTAGGAGCTACCTGTAGGGGGCAGCATCACGGCTCCGGCCCCCTGCTTTACCGGTGAAGGTGACGCCGGTGACGCCGCCCGAGTGGTCGTTCAGGGTCTGCTCCAGACTGTAGTCCTTCTCCAGGTTGAAGACGTGGATCAGCCGGTCTCTGCTCGCCGTCGCCAGCAGATTCACGCCTGACAGGAAGACGACGTGAGAAAACATCAACGGGATTCACGACCTTTGACCTCGAGCCTCACCTGAGGATACGGGCGAGAAGGCCAGACACAACACCTCCGCGTCATGAGCCTCGATCTTCACCAGCTCATCCAGGAAGTCCACGCCGAAGACACTGGACACAGAGACAAGTCAGGGGGACGTCCAGCCCAGAGACAGGTGTCCTCTCTTACCGGAGGTTTCCACATCGGTCTCCAGCGGCCAGGTGTCGTCCATCGGGACCGATCGCCAGCACCCTGACCCCCGCCTTCCCATCGGGTGCTGCCGACCCCCCCTCGGCCTGCAGGTGCTGCGTGTTCTCCCCCACGTACACGATCCTCAGCAGGTCCTGAAGAAGAGGTGATTGCAGCACTACCTGCTCGTGTACCCGCACCTGGACTCGTGTACTGCTGGCCTCACGTTGCTGTAGTGGTTTCTGAGTCCTGGGGGGGCGTCGGTGAGCCACAGTCTGATGGTGTTATCAGAAGAACAGGTGAAGAAGGAGGACGGCGGCAGAGAGGCCTGAGACGCAGCACTCAGCTCTGGGTACACCTGAGGACAGACGGGTAGTACTAGATATACCCACAGGAGTACCTGAAGTATTTCTGCTGTGGACGTACTTCAACGCTCCACACAGAGCCGCCGTGGTACAGGGCGGAGTAGAGCTTCCCGGCGTTCCTCACATCTGTAACGTCCCATACGTACAGACTGTGGTCGTTGTAGATGCAGGTCAGGCGTTTGGCAGTGGGGTCAAAGGTCAGAGCCACCGTGTCGGGGTGCCGAGCACCTGGGCTGCCAGGTAACAGGCTGTTGAGGGGACAGTTTGTAATCAGAGAGTACGCCGGGTGGCAGCCCAGGATGTTGCAGTATTCGTACCCGTGTTGAGCACTCTGGGACAGGTCGACGCCCAGCCGATGTGGGCGGGGCAATGTGCTGATGTACTGCAGGCTGGAGGGGCTGAATATTCTAACGACGCCGTCGGCGCAACCGCAAAAGATGAAGTCTGCACTGACCACCAGGCAGCGCGCCGACGCCGTCTGTCAAGAGTCAGGAGATTATTGACTTCAAAGGAAGACGTGGATCATGATCAAAGGAGCATCAGCGTACACAATATCTAAATTCATCAGAAGCAGAAGACTTTAAAGGTCCCAAAGGGAAGTACTACATGAGCAGGATGTACATAGTGCAGTAATATATAGAAACACTCAGAGAGCAGTGGGGGGGTCCACCACCAGGGGGGGCACCTTCCAGTGCTTCACACCGACCTTCAGGTTGACGCAGGTCTCCAGGTGTCGGCTGCAGGTGAACAGACACAACAGGCCGGAGCTGGTGATGCAGTAGGTGTTGCTCGCCATGTGACCACGCCCACACGCCACCCCGCTGAACGTGCTGGTCATGTGGTCACGCAGCAAAGCCGATCGACCAATGAGAGGCACCGTGCTGTTCACCTGTGTGCAAGCAGACGTTTTAAAGAGGAACCGGTAAGACCGCAGTCCAGGGAATTGATCTGTGATCAGCTGGACAGGTGAGAGCTGGTACCAGCCGCTCTTTGGAGGCGTCCAGGTACCAGAACCGGACGTGCCGGGCCCCCGCGGTGACGAAGTAGCTGTCGTCCTCAGAGAAGGACACGGAGAGGACTCTGCTGGACACTTTGTTGGACGCGATGACCAAACCTTTCTGCTCAGACAGAAAGACATTTATCAAAACATGTACTGAAGTACTACGTGTGTGAATGAATGAATATACTTATTAGATAGAATGTTGGAGTACAAGTACAGTCACACAGTATCATGTATTACAGTACAAGTACAGTCACACAGTAGCATGTATTACAGTACGAGTACAGTCACACAGTAGCATGTATTACAGTACAAGTACAGTAAACAGTAGCATGTATTACAGTACGAGTACAGTCACACAGTAGCGTGTATTACAGTACAAGTACAGTCACACAGTAGCATGTATTACAGTACAAGTACAGTCACACAGTAGCATGTATTACAGTACAAGTACAGTCACACAGTAGCATCAACCCCCTAAAAGGTGTATTTTTAGGGCCGTTTTGAAGGAGGCCAAAGAGGTGCATGTTTTGAGGGGAGGAGTCAAACAGTTCCACCCTTAGGGGGCAGTATTGTAAAAAGATGATTTACCCATGTTAGTCCTATAGGAGGGGGTAATCAGGTTGTTGTTTGAGCTCCCTCTAGTGTTGTGGCTGTGGGTGTCACTAAATCCGTGGAGGTGTTTATTCAGGTATGCAGTAATTGTACCTTACAGGTACTCTCACATAAACATATCTTTGCATAGCCAGTATGCAAAGAAAACAAAGGCTTTATATTCTATTCTATTCTATTCATAGTTCTGCCTCTGGAAGGCTTTGTGTTCTCCTTGAGGATTGTACACATCCATGTACTCGGCTCGTACTGGCGTGTCCCATCACTTACGGACACCACCGTTGTTGGATAATTTAATTCCTCATCACTCGCTCTCGGAGCCATCACTGATCAGAAATACTCTCAGACCAATCATGGAAACAACACGGAGACGAGGACGGAAGGTGGAGAACACCTGGACTGAACCAGTGAAGTGCGCTCGGCCATCTAGCGCCACCATCTGGAAGTTACTCGTATTTCAAGGGAAAATATTGCTTGCAGGTTTACTCGTGCGCCGGAACAGTCGTATGTCGGGGTATTATTGTACCTCATGTGTGTACAGTGGCAAGACAAAGTGTGTACCCCTTCCTGATTTTGTGTTGCGTGTGTGTGTGCGTGTGCGTGCGCTCACCCTCCAGTCCCACACGCTGACGGTCATGTCGTGCTGGTATCCCACGGAAACGATGTAGTTGCCGTTGGTGGAGAAGGACACACAGGAAACTCCGTACTTGTGGGACTGAACCTCGGCGACCGGACCTCCAAGCACCTCCCACACTCGCACACAGGGCATGTGACCGCTCTGGAACACACACACACACACACACCTCATCCTCCTGACGTCAGCAGCTCGATGACATCATAGACCCGACTCTTACCTCGCCGGTGGCCAGATACTTCCCATCGTGGGAGAAGGCCAGCGCACTGAAGGGCTTCCTGAAACAAACGCAGAGAGACCATTACACCACCAGGAGCTATCCAGTACCGCCAGTGGACCAGAACAGAGACCATTACACCGCCAGGAGCTACCCAGTACCGCCAGTGGACCAGAACAGAGACCATTACACCACCAGGAGCTATCCAGTACCGCCAGCGGACCAGAACAGAGACCATTACACCACCAGGAGCTACCCAGTACCGCCAGTGGACCAGAACAGAGACCATTACACCACCAGGAGCTACCCAGTACCGCCAGCGGACCAGAACAGAGACCATTACACCGCCAGGAGCTATCCAGTACCGCCAGTGGACCAGAACAGAGACCATTACACCGCCAGGAGCTATCCAGTACCGCCAGTGGACCAGAACAGAGACCATTACACCGCCAGGAGCTATCCAGTACCGCCAGCGGACCAGAACAGAGACCATTACACCGCCAGGAGCTATCCAGTACCGCCAGTGGACCAGAACAGAGACCATTACACCACCAGGAGCTATCCAGTACCGCCAGTGGACCAGAACACGGAGACTAATCAATACTAAAGGACTTTGATCAGAACTCCTCCACAGCTTGAGCTGTTGGGATCAATGGACTGTAAACTGATGACATCACAGGAAGACTGAAACAGGTTCAAGCCCTCCAGTGAGGAAAGGGGCGCGGTCTCCCCGGCTCCTCCCACCTCCACCGGCACGCAGCGTAGGTCCGGTTCATTATCAGTTCATTAACTTACCTGGTTAAATAAAACAACGGGGTGTCTGCTGTCAGACGTTCAGAGAGCAGGTGGAGGCGGAGCTACGGATCTACCTGGACGTGTTGATGATGTGACTCTGCTTGTTCTCCTCTGGGCGGAGCAGCACGATGACGCACCTGAAACACAGACCGCTCTCCAGCGTTCACATTCGTGGTCGTTTGGTTCTTCTGAGTCAGAGGAGCAGGACGTACCCTGCAGGGTAGGCGATGAGCCCCGTGTTGGGGTCAGAGGTCAACCCGCTGCCACCGGCCATGCTGATACCCAGAACTTTGTCCAGAGTCACCTACAAAGATACACTTAAAACGGCCACCCACATTCCAGAGCAAATGGCTGAATTAACTTGACATCAAAGTGAAATAACTCAGGAATTTTACTCATCAAAATCTGTCCCTCCCCCAATAATGAACACATGAATATGAGGGCGTGTCTCGCTCACCTGCTGGAAGTTAGCTCGAAGCTAAATCTGATGAAAGGCATTTTTCAAACATAAATAAATTCAGTACCCTGAAACATGAAAGACTCAGAACCTCTATTAGATGAAGTTTCTCTGGTTGGGCTTCTTGCTGACAACCGGTCCACAGGTGAGTGACGTCAGCAGACACGGTCTGCTCGGGACGACCGGCTACCGACCCGGTGCCCGGGACGACCGGCTACCGACCCGGTGCTCGGGACGACCGGCTACCGACCCGGTGCTCGGGACGGCCGGCTACCGACCCGGTGCTCGGGACGACCGGCTACCGACCCGGTGCTCGGGACGACCGGCTACCGACCCGGTGCTCGGGACGGCCGGCTACCGACCCGGTGCTCGGGACGACCGGCTACCGACCCGGTGCTCGGGACGGCCGGCTACCGACCCGGTGCTCGGGACGACCGGCTACCGACCCGGTGCTCGGGACGGCCGGCCACCGACCCGGTGGAGCTAAACACGCAGATTTAGTCTTCTAACTACCGACTTGTGTTCTCGATGCTTTACGCGGTTGAAGGTTCGGTTCTAATTGACCAGAATTAATCTGTTCAAAGCTAACGGGACCGAGGCTAACAGTTAGCTCGGCTCGTACCCGGCTGCTTGACGTCTTCTTGTGCTGGCTCGGTCGGCTCTTCCTCCCCGCCGTTGGTCTCCTCTTCGCGGGGTTGACCGAGCCGCTGTCCGCTCCCTCCGCCATGTCTCACATTAACCTTAGAATTATCTACAAAGATAAAAGCACACAGCCGAACAAACGCCGCGGTGTCGGTCCGCGGACACCGGCCGAGTCTGTCAGGTTAACCGAACGGTGTGTTGTGCTGGCGCTGCTTAGCTTCATGCTAATTATCGCTAAAGGAAACCTGACACTTCCCTTCGCGGCGGGAGTCTGGTTCAAATTGAGCTCCACCTCCTAGCCCGTAGAGAACCCGCCTTATGCCCGAAACAACCAATGGGCAACGGAGAACCCGCCTTATGCCCGAAACAACCAATGAGCAACGGAGAACCCGCCTCATGCCCGAAACAACCAATGAGCAACGGAGAACCCGCCTCATGCCCGAAACAACCAATGGGCAACGGAGAACCCGCCTTATGCCCGAAACAACCAATGGGCAACGGAGAACCCTCTCGTAATCACGAGTCACGAAGAGCAACAACCAATCAGATGGACTCGTTGAGTTTGGAACTTTACAACCGGTAACCTGCACCGCGTGATTATACTAGTATTAGTACTGCCAATACACGTCTGGATCAGAACCCGAGCTGCTGCTGCGCTCTGGATCAGAACCCGAGCCGCCGTGTCCTGGATCAGAACCCGAGCCGCCGTGTCCCGGATCAGCTGCAGTTTCACGGACCTCCTGGGGCATCCAGGACTTCTTCTGCATCTTTTCGGGTTCAGCGGTTCTGATCTCTGAAATGTTGCGACGGTGAAAGAACGCATGTCGAAGAGTTCAAAGGAGAGAAAACATCACACAACTGAAAGAGAAGCTATTTTATTACAAAACTATTCAGGCAGACAACTAAAATATATGATTTTACCATAAAGAGAATCACAAAGGATCTGAATCATGAACCGAACTTTAGCAGTAGCGCCCCCCCCCCCCCGTGGGTTCTATTTAAGTCTGACCGATGCATAGATTCTCATTTCATCGCTCCAGGATGGGAATGATTCGACCCGGCAGGACGGGGTCCCCCTTAAGAAGCTCAGCGCAGCGTACTGCAAGAGCCGCATCACCTGCAAGGCACACGTTACAGGTGTGTTCACACAAGCAGGACGACCCAAGCAGCACCTAAAGGCCCCTAGTGGCGTACCGCTGGAGCTACAGGAAGGGGGTTCCTCGGGGAACCCTGCAAGGTTCCTAGTGGCGTACCGCTGGAGCTACAGGAAGGGGGTTCCTCGGGGAACCCTGCAAGGTTCCTAGTGGCGTACCGCTGGAGCTACAGGAAGGGGGTTCCTCGGGGAACCCTGCAAGGTTCCTAGTGGCGTACCGCTGGAGCTACAGGAAGGGGGTTCCTCGGGGAACCCTGCAGGGTTCCTAGTGGCGTACCGCTGGAGCTACAGGAAGGGGGTTCCTCGGGGAACCCTGCAAGGTTCCTAGTGGCGTACCGCTGGAGTTACAGGAAGGGGGTTCCTCGGGGAACCCTGCAGGGTTCCTCGTGGCGTACCGCTGGAGCTACAGGAAGGGGGTTCCTCGGGGAACCCTGCAAGGTTCCTAGTGGCGTACCGCTGGAGCTACAGGAAGGGGGTTCCTCGGGGAACCCTGCAAGGTTCCTAGTGGCGTACCGCTGGAGCTACAGGAAGGGGGGGTTCCTCGGGGAACCCTGCAAGGTTCCTAGTGGCGTACCGCTGGAGCTACAGGAAGGGGGTTCCTCGGGGAACCCTGCAGGGTTCCTAGTGGCGTACCGCTGGAGCTACAGGAAGGGGGTTCCTCGGGGAACCCTGCAAGGTTCCTAGTGGCGTACCGCTGGAGTTACAGGAAGGGGGTTCCTCGGGGAACCCTGCAGGGTTCCTAGTGGCGTACTGCGTTTCTTTATTGCTGTGCCCGATGCGACTTTTACTTCCCTACACGCCGTCTCAGACAGGAATCCATTTATCTGTGACGTCACCGCGGGGACGCTCAAACGCCGTGATCAGAACCCAGGATCAGAACCCAGAACCCAGGACCATCGGTCTTGTGTCCGAGCGTCCCGGTCGATCAGCTGTGTTTGGACATCGGGCCACATTTTAGGGTAGAACAATATATTTGTGCAAAACTTCGTCATCAGCCGTTGGAAGACAGGAAACGGCATTCAGGACGCACCTGTGGGATCATTCCTCGTATCGCGAGGCTCCGCCTCAGAACGACGGGCGGGAAGTTCCAGGTACTGAACCTTGGAGTCGTTGGAAAGTACCTAATCTCCCCCACACTAGAAACAGCTACACCAATCAGGACGCACGGCACCGGACCAGTCCAGAGTCCAGTCAAACGTGTTCGGGGACCAGCAGCCACTGGGCTTTGATCCGCCTTGTGGAGGTCACTTCCTGTTTACCGTAAAAAGCCTTCTTAGAACCAGACTGGAAAGACGCACCTGATGTCCGTCCAAGTCGTCCCGTCCCAAACCGGTTCTGAGAGTCAGACGGTCCACTTCATGCCCAGAAACATTGGGGTGGACCATCAGCTGCTGGGAACGCTTGGACCCGGGTCCGGTTAGCTTAGCAGCTAAACGATTCAGCTCAGCTGCAAGCTGCTCGACGAGCGCTTCAGGAAGTCAAGGTGTCAGTGGGCGTGGCCTAACTCTTTCCTGACGAATAGTTCCGATCTATTCAACGCCGGAATGAATCAGAAGGCTGTGGGCGGGGCACCCTGCGCTTTGTTGGGTGGAAGGGAGTGACCTCATCGTGATCCATAACGTTAGTTAACAGAATAAACCAAGATTAAACCTGGATTAAACCTGGACTAAACCAGGACTAAACCTGGATTAAACCTGGATTAAACCTGGATTAAACCAGGACTTTCACACCCGACCAAACGGACTCGGGTTTGACTGGGGAGCTGAACGTTGTTGCATTTATCACTTGTTCCGGTTCTGCTTTCACACTGGGATGTATAAAGCGAACCGAACTTTCTGAGCAGCAAAGCGGACCAAACAGCCGAGTGTGAAAGGGACCTTAGATAACTTATGCTGGTAAACTAACCTGGCTTTCTGATTGGCTGCTGGTCACGAGCAGCTTTAGTGACCAGCTTTGGTTGAACTACTTCCACATGAACGGAAGAGAAGGCGGATCTGAGAGCAGGAGCAGCACTCCTTTGATCAGTTTTACTTCAGTGTAAATTCAGACTGTAAACAGGAAGTTAAAGGCAGCTTGGGGACTCGAACCAACGCAGCGGCCCCGTCGGCCTAACGCCACATTTCTCTTTGGTACGGCTCCTTAGTGTCCGGCTTTCACCGACCCTCACCCCGCTGAGTGTTCTTAAGGAGCTGTTGAAGGCACGGAGGAGTCCTGGTTGTCGGGTTCAGAGGTCAGAGCCGCGGCTCGGCCTACATTCAGCGTCTGCTAAGGTCACTTCTTACGTCGCAGACGTGCCACTCATTCACTAGAAAAATAGAGATAAAATAGAAAGATCCTCTAAGAGGAGGCCCTGCAGGCCGCCGCTCTGGAGACGGTGACCCTGGAGAGGAGGACAGCGTCAGTCTCAGGTAGACCGGTCACTGCGGGAGAGGGATGGTGGCTCACCTGGGCACAAGGTAGGGCAGCTGCACTCAGGCCCTGAAGACGTGGACGGCTCTGACTACGTACTGGCGACAGACGGGACATTCGTTCATCCTCTTGCCGCACTTGGTGCAGGTGATCATGTGACCACACTCCAGCAGGACGCAGTCGATGGGACAGTCCATGCAGATCTTACAGAGGTTCTCATCCATACCTGCAGGACGGCCTTCACCAGACTCTAGAGGGACACAGACAACGTGTCCCTGAATGTCCCGGCTCCGGGGAGGATCTCTGTCGGCTGAGGGTCCAATCAGCTTCAGAGGAAACTAAAAGCTCACCTGCACCGTCCACACCTTGGGCAGCTGGTGTGAGAAGAAAGAAAACCTTTCATCCAGATTTATTCATCCTCCACAGATAAAGGCTTTGATCCGAGTACTGACCCAGGAGGTTCTGCTGATCCCGGTACAGCCGCCTCACCCGCTCCATCAGCTCCCATTTCTCACAGCAGCCTTTGTAGTTGACGAAGTTCCTGGCGAGGATTTCCTTCAGCTGCCGGACGCTGAGCGCCTCAACGTCCTCCAGGCAGCTCAGGTCAGACAGAGACGCCCTCCGACCCAAGACCGGCGCCTCCTCCGTGTCCCAGGTCTGGACCGCACACACATGAGAAGAGACAAATCAGTCCCAGAAGCACCTCGAAGACTCCGTCTGGGTGCGGTCCGGTGGGGAAGCCGGTCCAGTTCTGGGTTTACCTGCTCTTCATTCTGAACCTCCGGCTCAGTGGGGCTGGCATCTGTGGTTGGGGGCGGGGCTTCAGGGATTGGGGCTGGCGTGGGGGTGTCCAGGGTCGTCTCAGGGGGGTCAGGGGGGTCAGGGGGACCAGCGGCCGTCTCAGCAGCCTGTGTCTCTGGAGCAGAGTCGCTGGACGGCGCCGACTGCTGGCAGAGGACCAGCTCCACCAGGTCCTCCTGAGAACAAGGGATACTGGTGTGACTGGGGGGGGGGGGGGGGCACAGGTTAAACGTTCTGAGACGATCAATGACCTTCTCTCTGCACAGGTGGGTGGAGACCTCATGCAGGTGCAGGTAGTCCCTGAGCTCCTTCACTTTCAGCTTCATCAGTTCTGCTCGCGCCAACAGGTTGCCATAGAAACGCTGACACGTGTGACAGAGGCGGGGGCGTGGCTCCAGCTGGGCGGAGCAACGACTGCAGTAGTTCTTCTTGCAGTCCACACATACATGCTGACAGACAGGTGAGGTGGACAACAAACAGATCCATTCAAAGACGCAGCAGCTGCTTGGAAGGTCCTCCTCTGAACATCAAAGCCATGACTTCTGGGGGGGGTTTGGCCTGATCAAACCTACGATGAACTGTGATGTGGACAGAGCTAAAATAACGGCCCCCTTTCAAGCTTCAGACGTGAGCTGCTTTTATTTTTCTGACAGGCAGGCATTGGCAGCGGAGGGGCGGGCTTACCTTCTTTGCTGGTGTGTCCAAGCGCCCCCCGCAGGCCTTACAGATATGTTCAGGTTGCATGGGAGACGGCTGACTGCTGAAGGCGGAGTTAGTGTAGGACTGATGACGCTGCTCATCTCCGTCTGACTGTTCCTCATCAGTCGAGTCGTCATGCAGCCAGTTACAGCAGGATGCAAACATACCTGAGAACACACACACACACACCTGAAGGAGAAGCCAAGCTGCCGCGGCCGCCACACAGCACGCCATAGCAAAGCTCCTCCCATCTGAGACGTCACCAGCTGATCGGAACCACCATCAAGTTGCATTCAAGAATAATTCATTTCACAACAGTCCCCTGACTCGACTCGTTTCTGAAGCCTAAAACGCAGACAGTCCCATAAGTCAAGCTCCTGACCATAATACTATGGTGAAGGACAGCACCGGTACGCATCGCTCCGAGAGGCTCCTGACTATAATACTATGGTGAAGGCCAGCACCGGTACGCATCGCTCCGAGAGGCTCCTGACTATAATACTATGGTGAAGGACAGCACCGGTACGTATCACTCCGAGAGGCTCCTGACTATAATACTATGGTGAAGGACAGCACCGGTACGTATCACTCCGTGAGGCTCCTGACTATAATACTATGGTGAAGGACAGCACCGGTACGCATCACTCCGCGAGGCTCCTGACTATAATACTATGGTGAAGGACAGCACCGGTACGTATCACTCCGAGAGGCTCCTGACTATAATACTATGGTGAAGGACAGCACCGGTACGTATCACTCCGAGAGGCTCCTGACTATAATACTATGGTGAAGGACAGTACCGGTACGTATCACTTCGCGAGGCTCCTGACTATAATACTATGGTGAAGGACAGCACCGGTACGTATCACTCCGAGAGGCTCCTGACTATAATACTATGGTGAAGGACAGCACCGGTACGTATCACTCCGAGAGGCTCCCGACTATAATACTATCCGATCCGCGCCTGCCCGGGTCGGTGGGGGGTCTTCGCCTCAGGTCAGCGAACCAATGACCGTTGACCAACTCCATAGAAACAACTGACAAAGTCCGTATCGGGAATTACCCGGAAAAGTATTCTGGATCTTACAACTTCCCACTGATATATTCGGTACTATTTTATTACATTCATGCCGAACGAGTCGTCACGCACTCAACAAACGTTAAACTGTCATAAGGAATCTTTTTAATCTTTTATCGCTTTACTGCGGAGCCAAAACATTTAAAGCAGACACATTCTTAACGGGGTCTGGTTCGGGAAACGATAGCTTAGCATCAGGCGACGGAGCAAAGTTGAGGAAATTAAAGTTCAACACAGATAAAGCAGTGACTTGCATTACTATGTAGCCGGACGAGTAAATATATATTGATAACACAGAAAAACACATGTATTTGACCTTTTACAGGATTATCCGATTACCGGTGAGCAGGTAAGGTTTAAATCCAGCAATATTTTAACGCAGTCTGGCGCGTACAGTGCTACTGCTAGCAAGCTATGCTACGCCAGCGCTGGGTTACTGGGTGAAGTTCCAGAACTTAGACGGAACCAAAAACCAAAAACCAAAAACAGCGAGGACAAGAGTCGTGACTTGAAAAGCAGCTCAACGGGCTAACTAGCTAACTAACCTGCAAGTTTACCCACGCGACGAGCGTCTCTCTTACCTGTTACCGACGAGGCTGCTAGCAGCTAGCCGGCTAACCGACGCGTAGCCAAACACTCGCGTGGGGTCGACGGACCACGCGGCCTCCACGCGGCTCCCACGGAGCCCGAGAAACACGTCAAACTTAAGGGGAACAAAACCAGGAAGAGTCGCGCTACGTACGAGCGCGCGCGCACACACGCACACACGGAAGAAGGCAAGGCGATAAAACATGGATGAGCCCGTCCCGTTCAAAGTTCCAACATTTTACTCCGAAAATCAAACTTTTAAGAGTCGACTGGATTTTCTGTCAAAACCAAGTAAGGAGAAAAGCAAATGTCTTCAAGATAAATAATGAGGTGGTGCAGAGGGTAGTGTTGTGGCTAACCCGAAAGCCTCATAGCAAGGTCACAGGTTCAACTCCAAAGGTGAGCCTTTCATGAGACAGAGCAGAGCGGAGGCATCGATGGATCGGGATCGATTTATTGAGAGGCAGGAAGAAAGGAACACGACGGGACACGTTCAAACAGCGGCTTTAATCTGAGGGACAGGAAAGCAACGATGCCAACGGTCCACAGGGGGACACCTGAAAACAGCCACCTGTCCAGCTCTCAGACGCTGAACTGCAAACACAAACTTCATCTTTATTTTTTATGAATTTTACACGAAGTCAGCTTCCATGTGGACCAAAACCTTTTGATGTCTTCTTTTCTTTTGGGGACACGGTGTGTTAGGGCCGACGCCCGGTCAGGTGTGCGCTGTTCATCGCCGAAATGAATCACAACTGCAATCAAAGACAGGTGGAAGAAAGGAGGAGATCGAGAACAGAAAGAGGTGAAGAAAAAAGGGGAAATATTAGGCATAACAGGAAAAGAAGAAGTCCTAGCTTTTAATATTCTTCCTTCCTCTCTGGGTGGACAGTCAATTCAATCGAAAGGGGCGTGGCAAAATGACAATGATCGATCGATGAAAGAAGATATCAAAAACAAGGTGAGACAGAACAGACGCACGACTTTTATTCCAGCCCCCCGTCTCTTCAAACATCTTTGAACTCTGCTGCTCAACTGTAAAAACGGGTTCAAAGGAGAGGCTTCACCTGGACAGGTAGGTTCTACCAACAGCAGACATGGGGACATCATCACGTAATTAGGGACGTCCCGATCAGGACTCTGGTATCTATGGATCGTTTTATCAGATCTGGAGTTACGCTACAGAGTGAGACTCTCTACTCCAGCAGCATGACGTCACTTCCTGTGACGCCATTGGCTGAATGCTGCTAAACAGATCGGGTCGTCCCCAGCAGAAACCTTACAAAACCTTTCCAACACCTGAGGCTGCTGCAGGTACGTTCTGGGGTGGAGCCTGAACACAGACTAAACCCCGCCCACCCACTGCAACAGGCTGACAAACAAAACAAGAAACACGGAGGAGAGAACCAGGGACACGAATGCATGATTATTATTATTATTATCTGAGTAACCATAGCAACAAGTGGAAGTAAATGGAGTGAAAAGTTCTTCCTTGATTTAGCCAATCAGGAAGAGCGGGATTGGTCGCAGACGAAACACTACAAATGGCTAGAAAGGGACTTTACAGGTTTGTGGGCTGGGCCTCTTTCTGCTAGAGTAGGGGGGGGCGGGTCTATGGGGGGGGCAGGTATGACGTCACAGTAAGCAGATAGGGGGGGGGGGGGCTGACATTGGGACATGCATTCACGAGCTCATCAGTGCAAGTATTTAATGTTTATTCTGACTAAGGGTGCGTTCCCACTGCGCCGTTTGCTCCCTTTTAAACGGACCAGAGTTCCTTTCCTCGGATAATCCGCTCCGTTTGGGCCAGTGGGAACGCGCATCCGGGCTCTGGAGAGGATCAGAAAGGTCCGCCTGAAATGGATGGTCTCATTCCGTTGTTCCGAATTGATCCGGAGACTTTATTGATCCCAGCGACTTTGTGTTTGTTAAAAACGACTAGCGTTGTGTAACATTTATGACTTAGGCCAGAACTAAGTGAGATTCCCTCCGTGAATGAGCAGCAGCTGTAACGGCGCACTCAAAAAACAAACATGGAAGGGGGCGGGACTTCCCCTTCTACTCTGTCCAATCGACAAGCGCCCCTTTCAGCCACGCGACGCTGCTCCGAAATTTCATTCCGTGAATAAATCAGTGTGAACGCAGACCTTTCAGCGAGTTATAAATGCAGGAATCTGCTCCCAAAGGAACCGAGTCCTCTTGGCGCAGTGGGAACGCACCCTGAGGATAAATATTCTGCTCAAAATGGACTCAGACAGGAAGAGGAGGAGGAGGGCGGCGCTCGCTCATTCGCTCTCTGGAGGAATGCTGTCTGTGCCGTTTGAACGCATCCCACTGACGCTGCTTAACTTTGTGTTCTCTAGCCGCCGCCCCCCCCCCCCCCCACCCCCCCGGGCCTTCAGTCTCTTAATGTTTATCCTCAGGGATCACCTCCTCTCGCGGCTTGGCTCCGCCGAAGATGGCGGAGTCGGGGTTGGCGACCTGGTTGAGGGGCGCCGAGACGGTCCGGGGCTTCAGCTGCAGCCGGGGCCGCTGTGCACGCTCCTCTGTCAACACAGACATCAAAGGAATCAGAACCGACAACCCACAGCCTCATTATACCTTACATATGAGGGCGGGGTCACAAGCAACAAATCAGCAGCCAGCAACAAGATTTCAACAACACGGGCCCAGACTGACATGTTAGCGCTAGCTGTGCGCCATGCTAACATAGGAAAACCAGATTCAGCTAACAGCAGCTAGCAACAAGATATTAACATGAGCCCAGACTGACATGTTAGCGCTAGCTGTGTGCCATGCTAACATAGGAAAACCAGATTCAGCTAACAGCAGCTAGCAACAAGATATTAACATGAGCCCAGACTGACATGTTAGCGCTAGCTGTGTGCCATGCTAACATAGGAAAACCAGATTCAGCTAACAGCAGCTAGCAACAAGATATTAACATGAGCCCAGACTGACATGTTAGCGCTAGCTGTGCGCCATGCTAACATAGGAAAACCAGATTCAGCTAACAGCAGCTAGCAACAAGATATTAACATAAGCCCAGACTGACATGTTAGCGCTAGCTGTGCGCCATGCTAACATAGGAAAACCAGATTCAGCTAACAGCAGCTAGCAACAAGATATTAACATGAGCCCAGACTGACATGTTAGCGCTAGCTGTGTGCCATGCTAGCACAAGAAGAAACCATTAGATAGATGATGTCACCGTCTGACGGTTCCTTGAAGTCTGTCGTTCCTCCGCGGGGGGGTCCATCTCTGTAGCGTCCTGGTCCTGAACCCCCGCCCCTTCTTTCACCACTGCGACTGCCGCTGCCTCGACTCTGCCCCCCCGCGTAGTCGTCTTCTCTGTAACCTGCACAGACAGGTGAGTCAGAAGACAGACACCCTCAGGTGAGCTGCAGCATCTGGAACATGTAACGGGACCAATGAACATGAGGTGGTTGCTGTGAAATGCATGATGGGAAGCAAATAGGGCACAGTCCAGAAGCTTGAGGAGGCGGAGCCAGGCTAGCTCAGAGATGGGTTAGCAGCCACTCGGCTCGAACTTGATTACTGATGTTTAGACAATCGGTCTCTTTAGCTCGGACGACTTTAGTTAGCATAGCATAATGCTAACATCTTTACCATTTACGTATTAATTGCTTTAGTAATTTATTGTAATTTATGTAAGTTATTTATTGTCATCTCGCATCAGTGGTGTAATTTATTTTAGATTAATTGTTAGTTTGCACTGGCGGTGTAATAACATTTTATTTTTGTCTTTCTAATGTTACGTTGCATCAATTGCGTAATTTAATATTGGATTTATTTTTATTTGTATTGTTATTTGTATTGTTTTTTGTGGATGATTTATGTACGAAGGACTTTCAACGGAAACAAGCCCGCAAGGGCTTTTTTGAAATGCTCCTCTTAGACAGGATGTTTGACGTTATTTGTACTGTAATACATGCTACTGTGTGACTGTACTTGTACTGTAATACATGCTACTGTTTGACTGTACTTGTACTGTAATACATGCTACTGTGTGACTGTACTTGTACTGTAATACATGCTACTGTGTGACTGTACTTGTACTCTAACATTCTATCTAATAAATATATTCATCATCATCATCATCAGCTGAGTGGATAACAATAAAGCAGCTTCCTGTTTGGATGACGAATGCAGAGCGCTGCCACCTGCTGGCTAGCTGTAAAGCATACAGGCTCGCTGCAACTGGCTACTGCAGAACAAATCAATCAGTGATTGGCTACCACAGCATTCTCATTCTCCGTCTTCCTGCAGCACCGCAGGGTTCTGATTGGTCAGTTGCCACCACTGTCCAACCTGAGCTGGCGAAATCTCTAGCCACGCTTCCTCCTTGGTCGTCGAATTCGTCACGGCCTCCTCCTCCTCCTCCTCCTCCTCCTCCTCCTCCTCCTCCTCCTCCTCGAACTCCTACTCGTCCTGCAGAGGACAGGGGGAATTTAACATGGAGGACAGAAGAGGTAGAGAAGGGCAAGGGGAGAACCGGAGGGAGGAGAGGCGGTTCGGTGGTGCCTCCTGGTGGAAGGAGCAGGAAGAGCAGCTCGGAAAAGGAGGGACTTGTTAGTGGCTCATTAGCCAATCAGAGACGCCAGACTGATCAGGTGACGTTGCCTGTTCCTGGTCTGCCTGGACCAGTTAGACGAAAAGAAAAAGAGGGACAGCTATGAAGATGAGGATGAGGATGAAGAGTGAAGGTGAGTCTGCTCCTCCAAGTCAGAAACTCAGGCATAAAGTTCCATTTGAGGATTTTGAGAATCTGTGTCACCAATAACTAATTCATTCACACAAAGTCCATCTTGAAAGCTCCAGATGGAGCCGGTTCAGGTTCAGACTTGGTGGAGGAACAGAAGAAGACACGTGGGCGTGTCCCGGTTAGCAGAGACCCGCCTCCTCTGTTCCTACCTTTCGCGTCTTCTTTCCTGTAGTTGAAGCCGCCTCCTCGTTCTTGCTTCCGTCCGTCCGCTAGGTCCACCCTCAGTGACCGAGTCCCGTACGCCTGCAGAGGACAGAGGTCCCGTTAGCGTCTCCAGACCCCCCCACCACGTCAGGACGGCTCCTCCGAGCTCCAGGCTACGTGCTGCTAGCGGCTATCTTCCGGTTTGGTACGCATGCGTCCCGTTCTGCCTCAGAAGCCGGGCCAGAATAACGGTCCGCTTGTTCCTCCACAGGTAGAACGGTCCCCGTCCTCCTGTGGCCCCTTACTTTGAAAGCGATCCAGAAGAGTCAAACTATTCAAGCAACAACATGGCGACGCCCACAGCAGCTGGTTTGGGCTAACATCTGGAGGTCTGACCCGGATACTCACCGCACCGTCGTAGTCCAAAGCTTCCTTTAGCGAATCCGAATCTTCAAACTCCACATAACAAAAGCCTGAAAGAGACAGAAGACCAGGAACCAGGAGGCTCAGCGAATCACGGTGAACGATGGTCACGTGCCGTCGGACAATCCTCTGACCTTTGAACCTGTCCGTCTCTTTGTCTCTGACCAATCGGATGCTGCGGACCTTGAGCTCACTGAAGATGTTGTCGATGTCTCCCTGCACCACGCCGAACGGCAGGTTGCCCACGTACGCCGTGAACGGGGGCTCTGTCGGGAACTCCTTCTGCTTCCTGGAGGATCCCATGCTGGACCCGGCTCCACGGGGCCTGAGACACAGAGCATGATGGGAACTGGAGTACAGACTCAGGTTGCTGTGGCGCTGCTGCCCACCCTGAACCAGCGGGCTACACACGCGACCCGGTAACGTTTCCTCGGTGCTGCACGTAATCACACGTTACCATGGAAGCGGTAACGGGGCATTTTGGGAAGGGTAACTGGGTGTTCCATATCCGTGGGAGATCAAAGAACCGATCCCTCGCGGACACAAGTCTAGGCCCTGGACCCTGACCCAGCTGGGTTGAGCGGGTCGTCCTATGATCGAGAGGTTGGTGGTTCGATTCCCGGCTCAGGCACGTGTGTTCACTGCTGGTGTGTCCTTAATAAATAATAAATGGTAAATGGTAAATGTTCTGCACTTATATAGCGCTTTACATGAGGCCTCACATTCACCCATTCACACACACATTCACCCATTCACCCTCCAGTGGGCGACTGCTGCCATGCAAGGTGCTGCCAGACCCATTGGGAGCAATTTGGGGTTCAGCGTCTTGCCCAAGGACACTTCGACATGCGGACAGTCAGAGCTGGGATTCGAACCACCGACCTTCTGATCACTGGACGACCCACTCTACCAACTGAGCCACAGTTGGTAGATTTTATTTAAAAGGCGCCTTTCTCGGCACTCCAGGACGCCGTACAACATAAAGAATAACACATCTAAAATAAGAATGCAACAGAATATAAAATAAAACGGTAAGTTCAAAATAGCTCCTTGGGCAGGACACTTCACCCACGCTGCCCGTGTGAATGTAGTGAGCGAGTGAATGTAGTGAGCGAGTGAATGTAGTGAGCGAGTGAATGTAGTGAGCGAGTGAATGTCGGTGGCGATCAGCAGGGCCGACGGCATAAACGGGCAGCCTCGCTCGCGCCAGTCTGCCCCGGGGCAGCTGAGCGTACCCCGGGGCAGCTGCATCTACCCCGGGGCAGCTGTATCTGCCCCGGGGCAGCTGTATCTGCCCTGGGGCAGCTACAGCTGCCCCGGGGCAGCTGTATCTGCCCCGGGGCAGCTGTATCTGCCCTGGGGCAGCTGTATCTACCCCGGGGCAGCTGCATCTACCCCGGGGCAGCTGTGGCTAGTAGCTTCACCACCACCAAGTATGGAGCGAATGAATAACGCACACTGTGAAGCATCCGTAGGCGCCTTGAAAAGCTCTAAATAAAACCAACGCATTATTATTGTTATTATTGATTATTATTTACATTTAGAGTAAACAAACTGCGTCAGGATCGAGCAATAAGACTGATCAGAAGCTGTTTGATATACGCATGTAAAGGATTAAAAACACGCAGCACAGGAACTGATGCTACGACAAATGTGGATAACTGGCTTGAGAAATCCCAACTTTACTTGAACAAATCCAAGACTGTGTGTACTTTTCAAAAAGAGCAAATACTGGCAGTGATCCCAACGTTTTTGTGCAAGGTAAAAACATTGAGGTGGTACAGGAATTTAAATACTGACTCCCAACTTCATTTTAAACGGCAAATAAAAAACACAGTGAATAGAATTAAGTTTAACTTGTCTAACTTTATCAGAAACAATCTAACCCTTGAGTCAGCAAAATTATATTTTGACACTATAATCATGTCACACATGTCATACTGTGTAACAAGTTGGGCGTCGGCCTGTAAAACGACACTACAACCGATTGAAGCTGTTTATAAACAATCTCTAAAAGTGTTGGATAAAAAGCCAAATATGAATCATCACTGTCAGATAGAGAAACACTGTAAAACACAGCGGTGCCATCCTGATCTATAACACCTTCCAATAGCAGAAACCATCTCTGATACCGTCATCATCCTCATTATTATTCTGTACTATTTCTGCTTGTTATTAAATGAAATGAAATGCTTTTTTTTTTTATGACTGTTGTTTTATTGGTTTTGTGGTCAAAGGGCCTAAAGATGGAAATTAGCCATTGGCTATAATCTTACACATTTACGTGTAAACGTTCATCAATATGTATTGTCCCTGTTTTAAATAAACTCAAACTCAAGTAAACAAAAAGTAGAATAAGATCAGCGTGTGACGTCATTAACAAGCGCCAGTCAAAAATCAGACGTAAAAAATTCTGCATCAACCCAACTGTTAAAGATTAAAGGACTATTCCAACAGACCGTCATTAATTCATCCGGAGCCACAACGAGCCGTGGAGAGAACCGATAACGGTAACGGATCGATACGCGGACTCACTCCCGATGACGGTAACGGATCGATACGCGGACTCGCTCCCGATGACAGTGATCTGACGTTTCCACTGAATCACCGCCTCCGAAATAGAAGCAGCGAGGGAGACGAGACGTTTAATAGTTCCACCGGGACAGCCCGATCCAGCACAACAAACACCGCAGCCGTGTTCTCCGAGGCTACGTGGATGGATCCGTGCCGCGGACACGATGCAGCCATGCGGGCAGGCTGCAGCCACCTGCGGCCTCCTGCCCGCCCCCGACCCGCCGACTGTTCCAGGGACACCGGCAGCACCGGAGCGGGGCTCCGCGTTAGCGCCGCCCGACGCTCTTTAGCGCATGAGTGCGTTTGTTGCGCTAGCGTCCCGCTCAGCTAGCCCGCTCAGCTAGCCCGCTCAGCTAGCCCGCTCAGCTAGCCCGCTCAGCTAGCCCGCTCGCTCGCTCCGGGACCACGGCGCTTCCCTCTCTGCCATTCCGGGCGGGTCGAGCTAACGGGCCCGACCGCCACGCACCGTGGGGGGGTGCGGGCAGCGGCGGCCGCGTCCGCTTCTAAAGCAGGACACGGAGCGGACACTCACCCTTTGCTACTACCGAAGCTACTGTAACTCCGGTCCCGTTCGTCGTGGCCGTCGTAGTCCGCCATTACTGCTGCTGTGTGTCGGAGGAGGAGGTCCGAAACGTCACAAGCCGAGCGGGTTAGGTGCCCGCCCAGCGCCTGAACGGGAACCCACCCTTTCTATTCCACCTTTATTTAACCACGTAACACGCAGCCTCACGGGGACGAGGGTAGTGTAGCTAGCAGGAGCTAACGTAGCATGGGCAGTTTCTCCCTGAATAGAAATATATTTATGAGATAGAGTACAAGTACAGCCACAGTAGCATGTATTACAGTACAAGTACAGTCACACAGTAGCATATATTACAGTACAAGTACAGTCACACAGTAGCATGTATTACAGTACAAGTACAGTCACACAGTAGCATGTATTTCAGTACAAGTACAGTCACACAGTAGCATGTATTACAGTACAAGTACAGTCACACAGTAGCATGTATTACAGTACAAGTACAGTCACACAGTATCATGTATTACAGTACAAGTACAGTCACACAGTAGCATGTATTACAGTACAAGTACAGTCACAGTAGCATGTATTACAGTACAAGTACAGTCACACAGTATCATGTATTACAGTACAAGTACAGTCACACAGTAGCATGTATTACAGCACAAGTACAGTCAAACAGTAGCATGTATTACAGTACAAGTACAGTCACAGTAGCATGTATTACAGTACAAGTACAGTCACACAGTATCATGTATTACAGTACAAGTACAGTCACACAGTAGCATGTATTACAGTACAAGTACAGTCAAGCCCTTGCGGTCTTGTTTCCGTTGAAAGTCATTCGTACATAAATCATCAACATTTAACAATACAAATAAAACTAATATTAAATTACTCAATCGATGCAAAATAACAATAAATTAAAAAGACACATAATATGTACAACGTAGGTGAACAACAAAGGGGGGGGGGGGGGGGGGGGGTTGATCCGGAGAGAGTCGTGATGACTATCTCCGTTTCTGTCCCCCTAAAAGGTGTATTTTTAGGGCCGTTTTGAAGGAGGCCAAAGAGGTGCATGTTTTAGGGCAGGAGTCAAACAGTTCCACCCTTAGGGGGCAGTATTGTAAAAAGATGATTTACCCATGTTGGTCCTGTAGGAGGGGGTAATCAGGTTGTTGTTTGAGCTCCCTCTAGTGTTGTGGCTGTGGAGGTGTTTATTCAGGTATGCAGGGATTGTAGTACGCAGTGACTTGAAGACGTGCTCGGCTCCAACACGACTCCAAATCGCATCGACAAGACTTTATTTAGATGCTGCACGCCTTGTATATCTTGGCCAGAAATTTTGGCAGGTTCTTGTACAAATCAAAAGGGTTGCTGGTTTATATTTATATTTAGCATCCTTGAGCAGGAAACTAATTTGCTCCCTGGCGTTGCCCAGGACGCCACTCTGGGACGGGCAAAGAGAGAACTTCTCCACGGAGACGATGGAAGCATGGCTTATCTTATCGCAGGTGTCCTGGAGCGACGCCTGCAGCGCTCTCTTGCGAGTGTGGACCTTTGATCTTATTCAGATACGTGTAAGCCTTGAGGAGGTCTCCTAGGGGTCTCGCTAGTCTCTCAGAGTGGGTGATCAAAGGAAGTCGCTTGGTGGGCTGGGACTTCTCGGGAGGACCTCCAGCACAGAGTTCAAGTGTCGGCCATCTCCGGCTGTCTCCAGGTCCTCTTGGATGCCATCCAGGTTGTGTGGAGGGAAGTCCTTGCGTAGCAACGGTGAGGGCATGAATCCGTGCTGCCTCAGGTCTCTGGACCGGACAAACCTTTCATCAGGAAATATGGGCGTGCCAAGAGACTGGAATCACAAAGCACAGCATGGGGGCAAACCAAAATGTCATCATGAGTGTTGAAGACGGAACCGTGCAGACACACATTCAGGAGGATCCCATAAACACGACACACACATTCAGGAGGATCCCATAAACACGACACACACATTCAGGAGGATCCTATAAACACGACACACACATTCAGGAGGATCCTATAAACACGACACACACACATTCAGGAGGATCCCATAAACACGACACACACATTCAGGAGGATCCCATAAACACGACACACACACATTCAGGAGGATCCCATAAACACGACACACACATTCAGGAGGATCCCATAAACACGACACACACATTCAGTAGGATCCCATAAACACGACACACACATTCAGTAGGATCCTATAAACACGACACACACATTCAGGAGGATCCCATAAACACGACACACACATTCAGGAGGATCCCATAAACACGACACACACACATTCAGGAGGATCCCATAAACACGACACACACATTCAGGAGGATCCCATAAACACGACACACACATTCAGTAGGATCCCATAAACACGACACACACGTTCAGGAGGATCCCATAAACACGACACACACATTCAGGAGGATCCCATAAACACGACACACACATTCAGGAGGATCCCATAAACACGACACACACATTCAGGAGGATCCCATAAACACGACACACACATTCAGGAGGATCCTATAAACACGACACACACATTCAGGAGGATCCCATAAACACGACACACACATTCAGGAGGATCCTATAAACACGACACACACATTCAGGAGGATCCCATAAACACGACACACACACAGACCTGGTTCTCTGCCAGCGCCTTCTTAGCCATATAATGCTCCCTCTTCATCTTCATCGCTACTTCCTCTGGTATGTCAGGGACTAACAGGTCGATAAAACGGCTGATGAAGAAGACCACATGCTGAGGAAGAAAGGCAGGAAGGACATTTATCAAGTTACGGCAGCCTGAAACAGCAGTCGTGTGGCGACTTCCTCGTCAATTTCTGCACCCACATGCCGATCGACCAATAGAACAGTTCAACCCAAGACACACTTAAGACCGCCCCCTCATTTGAATAACATTTTTTGTCTGCAGCATATATAGAGCAGAGAGCTTTTATTTATTGATTGATATTTCATTATATTTATATATTCATTTTTGTATTTATTTCCACATTTTTGAATCTTGTTTTATATTCATATGAACTGTTTATTTATTTATGTACATCTATTTTTAGGTTTTGGGGGTCAGACAAAGGAAGGTCAGTCCCTCCGCTCCTCTCAGCAGCTAACCTGTGTCCAGCGGCGCTAGCATGGTAGCACAGGGCTTCTACTCATCACTACAAGCACATGGTACCATTAGAACCCTGCAGTGATGCCGCTGGAGACGGGCCTCTATGCACTCAGAACCAGACACCTGCAGCTGGAACATGCGTTTAGCACGTTAGCAACGTAGAGAGGCTATTCATAGCAGCAGGCCCGGACGGGGTCAGCCCGGGGGTGCTCAAAGCCTGCGCCCCCCAGCTGTGTGGAGTTGGACTTTCAACGGAAACAAGCCCGCAAGGGCTTTTTTGAAATGCTCCTCTTAGACAGGATGTTTGACGTTATTTGTACTGTAATACATGCTACTGTGTGACTGTACTTGTACTCTAACATTCTATCTAATAAATATATTCATCATCATCATCAGTTCTGCATCGGCTCTTCTCCTTGAGTCTCAGCCTTCAGAGGGTTCCTGTTCTGTGGAAGACTTCCTCCTTTTACAATACTGCCCCCTAAGGGTGGAACGGTTTGACTCCTGCCCTCAAAACATACACGCTCCTGTTTGACTGTACTTGTACTGTAATACATTATATTGTTGACTGTACTTGTACTGTAATACATGCTATTGTTGACTGTACTTGTACTGTAATACATTATATTGTTGACTGTACTTGTACTGTAATACATTATATTGTTGACTGTACTTGTACTGTAATACATTCTATTGTTGACTACTTGTACTACTCTAACATTCTACCTAAT
The DNA here is from genome assembly GCF_040956055.1 of Brachionichthys hirsutus. Taxonomy (NCBI): domain Eukaryota; kingdom Metazoa; phylum Chordata; class Actinopteri; order Lophiiformes; family Brachionichthyidae; genus Brachionichthys; species Brachionichthys hirsutus. Next base: position 165,584 of record NC_090907.1, on the reverse strand, counting down.
AAATATATTCATCATCACCTCCTTCAAGTGTGAGAAACACTGACCTCAAACACAATCACAAAAGTGAGTCTCACGGCGAGAAGGTGATAGAAATCAGGAAGGTAGTCACCGACCTCATTCCTGAGAGCCCGATACCTGCAGAGGACAAGAAGAGAAGCAACGCAGGTCGTTCAGAACCACGGACCCGTCTTCAGGATGTACGTGCTCTTACTCTGATAAACCCGTGAACCCACACCCGTGGACCCACACACCCGTGGACCTACACACCCGTGGACCCACACACCCGTGGACCCACACCCGTGGACCCACACACCCGTGGACCTACACACCCGTGGACCTGTACACCCGTGGACCCGCACACCCGTGGACCTACACACCCGTGGACCCACACCCGTGGACCCACACACCCGTGGACCCACACACCCGTGGACCCACACACCCGTGGACCTACACACCCGTGGACCCACACCCGTGGACCCACACACCCGTGGACCCACACCCGTGGACCCACACACCCGTGGACCTACACACCCGTGGACCCACACCCGTGGACCCACACACCCGTGGACCCACACCCGTGGACCCACACACCCGTGGACCCACACACCCGTGGACCTACACACCCGTGGACCCACACCCTCGTGGACCCACACCCGTGGACCCACACACCCGTGGACCTACACACCCGTGGACCCACACCCGTGGACCCACACACCCGTGGACCTACACACCCGTGGACCCACACCCGTGGACCCACACACCCGTGGACCCACACCCGTGGACCTACACACCCGTGGACCTACACACCCGTGGACCTACACACCCGTGGACCCACACACCCGTGAACCCACACCTGAGGAACTACACCCGTGGACCCACACACCCGTGGACCCACACCCGTGGACCCACACACCCGTGGACCCACACCCGTGGACCCACACACCCGTGGACCTACACACCCGTGGACCCACACACCCGTGGACCTACACACCCGTGGACCCACACCCGTGGACCCACACACCCGTGGACCCACACCCGTGGACCCACACACCCGTGGACCTACACACCCGTGGACCCACACACCCGTGGACCTACACACCCGTGGACCCACACACCCGTGGACCCACACACCCGTGGACCCACACACCCGTGGACCCACACACCCGTGGACCTACACACCCGTGGACCCACACACCCGTGGACCTACACACCCGTGGACCCACACACCTGTGGACCTACACACCCGTGGACCCACACACCCGTGGACCCACACACCCGTGGACCCACACACCCGTGGACCCACACACCCGTGGACCTACACACCCGCCTGGGGGGTAGGTCCACGGGTGTTGGTCCACCGGTGGACCTACCCGTGACCATGGAAGTGATTGGAACATCTGAATTCAATAATTTGGAGAGCTGAGCAAATACTTTTGTCAGTAGTGTACGTCATTCATTCCAATTATTTCTGGGTTTTTGTAGGGAATCGGCCCAAGCTAGGATTATTCAGACTTGTGCTGGACCAGGAGCCGCCCTCGTTCCACGGGTTCGGGTGAAGGACGGATGGAAGTGGCCGCTGCTACCTGCAGACGGACTCTTGGTTGAAGCTTCTCGGTGATACTGATAGGGTGAAGTTGATGTAGCCGCTCAGCGTGTCGTCTCTGGTGTAGCGATAGTACAGACGCGGGAGGAAGGACGAGGTGAACGCGATGATAAAAGCCTAAAAGATGTTGGGAGAAGTTCAAATTCAAGACTCCACTAAGCGTCCGAACTAAGAGGCGTTAAAGAACACAAACGCGTCTTACATTGCTGAGGACGGCTATATGTGAGATGAACTGCATGATGGGGAACCAGATACCGATGTCCTGAGCTCTCTCAACCACGGGCCGGCGGTATTCCATCACAAACTTCTGGGAGTCCAAGCGAATCTCAACCCAGTTATTAACCAGAGCGAAGAAAGGAGCGAGAGGAAACGCCGCCACGAAGATGGTGATGAAGCCAAACTGAATCACTGAAGAACAGAAGTCGTGAAAGGTGAAACGCCCACCTCTCTGGCAGCTTCAGGTGTCTCCATCCCACCGGTCAGGACTTACCCATCTCCAAGTACTCATTGAGGAGTCCCTCACAGACCAGCAGCTGGTAGTCTGCCTCCCAGGGAGAGACCTCCTCCACGTCTTCATCCTTCTCCTCCCCATCCATTCCTATCCGAGCCTCCTCTCCTTTCTCTTCCGTTCTCTTCTTCAGCCGAGGACTTGTCTTCCTCTTCTTCCACCATGCCTTCAGCTTCCTATGAAATGACGAGTCATCAGTTTCAGCGGTAAAAGAGCCAAAAACCAACATTTCTCGAGGGAATATTTCCATTGTGCGAAGTTCTATCTCGTTTTCACGACTCGTGTTCCCTGCCGAGGCTCATTAGCATCACGCTAACAGCGCCACACAAGAAATCCTCAAATCCATTTCTTCTTTCTGCATCGTTTTCCTACAATGACCAGAACGAGTTCCCTGATTCACACGAGGCTCCGCCTCGTCCGGAGAACAAGCTACCGTTCAGCCCGGTCACGCCATCACGAGGCACGGCCATGTTGTAGCAGCTAGCTCCTTCCTATTGGTCAGTGGAATAAGGTTTCGTGAGATCCCACCTTGTTTGCTGACACGTGATCTTGTTTGGACCCCGTTTGGACCCTGGTCAGAACCGTGTTTTTGGACCTGCAGTACCGTGTACTTACGGAACGATGAACTCCTGGACGTTGTTGATCAGCTGCTTTCCCACCATGATGACCAGCAGCTCCTGAGCCAGCTCAACGAGACAGCCCCCCCCCCCACACTGAAACACAGACGGCTCTGATGAGGTCCGAACGAGGAACGAGGATCTGACAGATTCCTTTTTTACATCGGTGTGAGCGGAATAGTCCGACCTCAGCGCGTTTCATTATTATCCACAAGGACGTTCCGTCCGTCTGTCTGTCAGCAGGACTACAGAAAAACTGCTGGATGGATCTGGATCAATAAAACCTGGAGATGGTCCTGGTCTGACTTGGATCCACTAAATTCTGAGAGCGATCCGGATCCCCGTCTGGATACTGAAACATCTGGAGTTTCCCATTTACTCATAAAGGGGTCCGATCTGAACCAGCACGAAACGTCTTCTGGTTCTGATCCAGAATGAGGTCAGGAACAAATATTACATTTATCATTAAACCATTTATGGATTAAGAATCAGTTAAAATGTTCATGTTGGTGTTTAAAGATACCAGAACCATCTAGAACCTTCTGGTGCTGATCCAGATCACCGTGTAGATCCAGTTGGGGGGGGGACGAGCTGCTTGGGGGAGGTCTGTGCTCTCTGGGTGATGTTCGAGTATTAAATAATTAATCGTCTTCTAAAAAGGATGTGAAAATCGTACATGAATCTAAGACGAGTCGGTAAAACCGAGCGCTGGAGTGAAGAGACAAACTCAACTCCTCCCCCCCTCGGCTTGTCCCGCGAGCCGTCGCCACAGCAACCCAACCATCTCCACTTCACCCTGCCCTTCTTCTGGTCCCCAACCTTTGTCCTGGTACCGGGTACCGGTCCACGGCCCGCTGGCTGGAGACCACCGTCACTAGACCTGTCCCTTCGTCCTATCACAGAGCACACCTGAAACTCTGCTCCGCCCCTTCCAGCCTGCCTGCACACGATTCTTCACTTTCCTTTCCTTTGATCTTACATAGACCCTCGTCGTGGTATTTCCAGGCAGCCTAACGCTGATCATCAAGGGGACTCACATCTTCTTTCTGAACTCCAAACAGAGTGTTGTAGTTTCCAGGGAAACCAATAAATCTAAACAAACACAAACAAACAGGCAGTCTGATCAGACGGAACAACATGGCCCTCAAGGCTCGTGCTGATTGGCTGGAACAAGCCTCACCTGCCTTTGAAGAAGGCGATGTAAATTGGAGATGAGTAGAAGTTGATAAACTGGAAGATGAAAACTTTGAGGATGAACATGTCTTCGTACTTCGACTGAGTCCGATGCATTTCTGACAGAGCAGAAAAAATCCTTACAAAAAACTTTCTAAATCAAATTAAATGTTTTATTTACGTCATTATGTCCTGTTTATAGATCACATTGAATGCATCATTAACCTTTTTATTGTACTTATATGTGGGACTGTACAGGTGTTAGTGCATATAGTGTGTGTATGTGAATGTATGCATGTGTGTATCTATGTACTGCAAGTACGTAGGAGGTAGTAGGAAGTTCATTATGCCATTTACTAAAGGTAAAGTAAATCAGTTTCACTTCTCTCCTGTTCGAATGTTCATTTCATTCTGTTTTCTTTATTATTTTTCTAGCGTTGTTGAAAATGACGAAGCTGCTGAACGGGTGAGTCGGGGGGGGGGGCGCCTCACCCCAGCGGGTGAGGGTTTCTGCCAGGGAGGTGTAAACCCTGGACAGCATGAGGATGACCAACAGGTTCAGCACAGATCCTGAAAGACTCGCTATTCTCCCAGCCTGAACAAACAAACGCAAAACACTTCAAAATCAAACAGTGGAGTCCCTCAGGGCGGCGTCCGTGAACCCCCAGTTTTACTCACAGAGAAACTGACGAAGCTGTTTTCAGACTTGTAGATGATGATTTTGAGGATGGTGCGATACACAATGATGGCAATGAGGAACATCAGCACCACGACGACCTGCACACAGGAAGTTCCACTCAGGACAACTTCCTGAACACGTCGGAGTGTTTGGAATTATGAAAGACTTTGGACCGTCCTTGGCCTCCGTCTCCACGTTTTGGCGTTTCCTACCAGCTCCAGCGTGGAACGTAACATTTTGGCTGCTTTTTTGTGAAGGTTTTGTTAAAGTTTTGAAATATACACCACTGTTACTATAATAGAACACAAAAGTGTTTGTGTGAAAGCGTAACACAGGAGAGGGTGGGTCGATAACAGTGCAAGGAGGGTTCAGATAGGTATAAATACACAGTAAATAAAGTACATTTGTGTCATTACTTGGTGGATTTTCCACCTATTGCAGGTGTTGCACTCCAGGACTCCTGCGATAGGAGAAAATGCAACGACTGAATCGTCACTCGAGTTGGATTCTAACAACAAAGAATCATGACTTGGACGATAAAAACAGATTTATACCTTCCTCTAATACCGGACCAGTGACAGGACGCTTCCACAAAGGCTTTAGAACAGGACGGTTCTTCCATCTGTCCTCACTTCCAGTTGTGTAGAAGTTTAGATTTTATTGCTCAAGTCTTAATTTCCTCCAAATGAACATTTGAACATGCAACATGAAAATTCTTATTTAATTGTACCGAGCTCAAGCACTTCAACAAAGTACTTCTGTGAAAGTCTTTAAGTTGTCAGCGATCAAAGTGAAGTCATATCCATAAAGCATCAAATGGTCAGGACAAGACAGCGGGGGGCGCCGTTGTCCAAGCCGATTTACCTTTGGCTCGGGATGGGCGGAGACTCACCATGACGACGATGATCAAACAGCCAGTCAGGCTTCTGCTGCAGCGTTGCCCTTCAGGAAAGTAAGGTTCCTCTACTCCGGTCACCGGGTTCCGCGTGGTCATTGGCGCCATGGTGGCAAACTCAGGGCGCGGTCGCTCCTGTGGCGAGCACAGGTACGGACTTCAGAGCAAAAAAAGCCCAAATGTAATTCTTCTGCTATTCAAGAACAGTTTGTCAAAGAAAGACTGCATTTCCAAATCTGCAGGTCTTCAATGCGGGTCGGGAGAAAAGACTACCGGTGCCCTTTGATCCTTTGATCCTAGGGAAGAACTACCACTAAGAGGTCAATGCTGCTTCTGATAGGAAGGTGTTGATGGACCAGGACCACGGAGCAGTAGGGCGGGATGGCTGGAGGACCCAACAAGTAGTCAATCTCCATAGTCCCCAGATCCTGGTCCAGGCCAGGACCTGTAGAGCATGCTGTGAGAAACAAGTCTGATCCACGAAGACCCAACGTAAAAACATGAAGGACTCAAAGGAGACATGGTCTACCCGTCCTCCACAAGTTAACGCAGTTCTGACTCGATATGAAATATCTGAGCCAGTCTTTGGTCAAACACCAAACAGATGCTGCAGGACAGCGTCCCTCATTTCTGTCTCAAACAGATGCTGCAGGACAGCGTCCCTCATTTCTGTCTCAAACAGATGCTGCAGGACAGCGTCCCTCATGTCTGTCTCAAACAGATGCTGCAGGACAGCGTCCCTCATTTCTGTCTCAAACAGATGCTGCAGGACAGCGTCCCTCATTTCTGTCTCAGACAGATGCTGCAGGACAGCATCCCTCTTTTCTGTCTCAAACAGATGCTGCAGGACAGCGTCCCTCATTTCTGTCTCAAACAGATGCTGCAGGACAGCATCCCTCATTTCTGTCTCAAACAGATGCTGCAGGACAGCGTCCCTCTTTTCTGTCTCAAACAGATGCTGCAGGACAGCGTCCCTCATTCCTGTCTCAAACTGATGCTGCAGGACAGCGTCCCTCATTTCTGTCTCAAACAGATGCTGCAGGACAGCGTCCCTCATTTCTGTCTCAAACAGATGCTGCAGGACAGCGTCCCTCATTTCTGTCTCAAACAGATGCTGCAGGACAGCGTCCCTCATTTCTGTCTCAAACAGATGCTGCAGGACAGCGTCCCTCATTTCCGTCTCAAACAGATGCTGCAGGACAGCGTCCCTCATTTCTGTCTCAAACAGATGCTGCAGGACAGCGTCCCTCATTTCTGTCTCAAACAGCTCTGCTCTAAACTCGGAAGCAAAAGTACGTTCATAGCGAGCACGAGCACGTGCGCATGCTACCATGGTAACCATGAGGGACGTTTGTAGCACACAGGAAAACATTTTTGCCAATTTTCGCCGGATCATTACAACAAAAATAAACTTTATGCAAGGAAATGCCAAAGAGCGTTGACGGGCAGAAAGCAGACACGGGGACGCACGCACGTGCACGCACATCTTGTGCACGTTTGCCCCTGCTGATGCAAGAAGGGGAGGGACTTCTTCCAGGCGTGTTTCAGGAGGTGATTCCAGACCTACAAACTACGAAGGACAGACGGACGGTTGATAAGGACCCAAAATCACCAGAACAGGGTAGAAACACGGGGACGGCGGGTTCTACACAATACGGGCCCTTTAAGAAGCTGCTGCTAACGATCCGGTACCGGTACCGGACCCCACAGCCCACCTCCGATCCGGCAGCAAAGGGGGAGGTACTCAATATCAGACAGGTGGTTTCAGGTGGCTGATCAGAGGACGAAGTAGGCCTGAAGACACTTTCAGGATCAGCACTCTGAAGACAGTGATTAGAAAGTACCGGATCCAAAAAGACAGAGACGGGACCTCAGTGTCCTGAAACTCAGAGCAGTCCCAGCGGTGAGACAGAGCGGAGCAGGTTCTCTTCCAGTACTCCAGGAACGTGACGGCCCAAAGAGACATGAAGACGCTGAAGAACACGGTTCCTCCATTATCAAACAGGATGCCGATCTGTGACAGGGAGACACGGGGGAGTCAGAGACACGGGGGAGTCAGGGAGACACGGGGGAGTCAGAGACACGGGGGAGTCAGAGGCACGGGGGAGTCAGAGACACGGGGGAGTCAGGGAGACACGGGGGAGTCAGAGACACGGGGAGTCAGGGAGACACGGGGGAGTCAGAGAGACACGGGGGAGTCAGGGAGACACGGGGGAGTCAGGGAGACACGGGGGAGTCAGAGACACGGGGGAGTCAGAGACACGGGGGAGTCAGAGAGACACGGGGGAGTCAGAGAGACACGGGGGAGTCAGAGAGACACGGGGGAGTCAGAGACACGGGGGAGTCAGAGAGACACGGGGGAGTCAGGGAGACACGGGGGAGTCAGGGAGACACGGGGGAGTCAGGGAGACACGGGGGAGTCAGAGACACGGGGGAGTCAGGGAGACACGGGGGAGTCAGAGAGACACGGGGGAGTCAGAGAGACACGGGGGAGTCAGAGAGACACGGGGGAGTCAGGGAGACACGGGGGAGTCAGAGACACGGGGGAGTCAGAGAGACACGGGGGAGTCAGAGAGACACGGGGGAGTCAGAGAGACACGGGGGAGTCAGAGACACGGGGGAGTCAGAGAGACACGGGAGAGTCAGAGACACGGGGGAGTCAGGGAGACACGGGGGAGTCAGAGACACGGGGGAGTCAGAGACACGGGGGAGTCAGAGACACGGGGGAGTCAGAGAGACACGGGGGAGTCAGAGACACGGGGGAGTCAGAGAGACACGGGGGAGTCAGGGAGACACGGGGGAGTCAGAGACACGGGGGAGTCAGAGACACGGGGGAGTCAGAGAGACACGGGGGAGTCAGAGAGACACGGGGGAGTCAGAGAGACACGGGGGAGTCAGAGACACGGGGGAGTCAGAGACACGGGGGAGTCAGGGAGACACGGGGGAGTCAGGGAGACACGGGGGAGTCAGAGAGACACGGGGGAGTCAGAGAGACACTTATGCAGCAAAAATGAACAAACGATTGCAACATTTCTCAGTAACTTTATACCTTCAGTGGAATCGCTGCCTCGTTCAAATACAACTTAAGAAAGTATTAATTACTTACAGCTGATCAACGTCCCGTAACGACCAATGAAATGTTTGTTGAGGTAGACTGATATGATGTTCTGTGTGTAGCGTGCATCCGTAGCGTGTATCTGTAGCGTGCATCCGTAGCGTGCATCCGTAGCGTGTATCCGTAGCGTGCATCCGTAGCGTGCATCCGTAGCGTGCATCCGTAGCGTGCATCCGTAGCGTGTATCCGTAGCGTGTATCCGTAGCGTGTATCCGTAGCGTGTATCCGTAGCGTGCATCCGTAGCGTGTATCCGTAGCGTGTATCCGTAGCGTGTATCCGTAGCGTGTATCCGTAGCGTGTTTCTGTAGCGTGTTTCTGTAGCGTGTATCTGTAGCGTGTATCTGTAGCGTGTATCTGTAGCGTGTATCTGTAGCGTGTATCCGTAGCGTGTATCCGTAGCGTGTATCTGTAGCGTGTATCTGTAGCGTGTATCTGTAGCGTGTATCTGTAGCGTGTATCTGTAGCGTGTATCTGTAGCGTGTATCTGTAGCGTGTATCTGTAGCGTGTATCCGTAGCGTGTATCCGTAGCGTGTATCCGTAGCGTGTATCTGTAGCGTGTATCTGTAGCGTGTATCTGTAGCGTGTATCTGTAGCATGTATCTGTAGCGTGTATCTGTAGCGTGTATCTGTAGCGTGTATCCGTAGCGTGTATCCGTAGCGTGTATCTGTAGCGTGTATCTGTAGCGTGTATCTGTAGCGTGTTTCTGTAGGTGTATCTGTAGCGTGTATCTGTAGCGTGTATCCGTAGCGTGTATCTGTAGCGTGTATCTGTAGCGTGTATCTGTAGCGTGTATCTGTAGCGTGTATCCGTAGCGTGTATCTGTAGCGTGTTTCTGTAGGTGTATCTGTAGCGTGTATCTGTAGCGTGTATCTGTAGCGTGTATCTGTAGCGTGTATCTGTAGCGTGTATCTGTAGCGTGTATCTGTAGCGTGTATCCGTAGCGTGTATCCGTAGCGTGTATCCGTAGCGTGTATCTGTAGCGTGTATCTGTAGCGTGTGTCTGTAGCGTGTTTCTGTAGCGTGTATCTGTAGCGTGTATCTGTAGCGTGTATTCGTAGCGTGTATCTGTAGCGTGTATCTGTAGTGTGTATCTGTAGTGTGTATCGTCTGAACGCCACTCGGAGCTTCCTAAAGCTTTTTAAGGTCTTATTTGTGGCACGGTTCACGTCGCCCTCGAATCCTCGATCTCGTTACTTTCTACACGAAAGCACTCTAAACTACGACATTCACAAGTTACCAGCTTTTACACAAGACAGTCGCTGGAAAAGGTTCATTCCGTCTTCTTGGTTTCCACTTTTTTTAACGCTCTTTTATTCAGACAGAAGGCGGGGACAATATGAAACCTAAATTTCACTGGACCTCCAGCACGGTTCAGATATCTATTGACCCAGCAGGAGACGGAACATTTTGACTTTGTTTTATCTCCACACTCAGTTCACAGCTGCCCGAGCTGTCCGCAGATCGTGAGCTAATGCTACATTAATGCTAATGCCAACGAGCATGGCGCAGGCGCCGCAACAGCCGGAAGTCGTGACGTCATGTGGGAACTATGTATAAGCTTCTAAACCTTCTCAGGCAGTCAGCAAACATCTAAGGAGGTCCTGAGGAGGAGCACCGATCCCGAGTCAGCGGTATGTTTGGACCTACCTTGTAGGAGACGCATATGCTGGAGTAGTTCCAGTAGGAGCAGATGTTACAGAGAGGACACATGACTAACTGGCCTCCGCTGTCACACAGCTCCTTCCTAAACACACAGACAAAGTTAGCGCTAACCGGTTACGGGTCGAGTCCTGACACCAGGATCTTTACCGGGGCTAACCGATTCCACACTTACGCTGGAACATCGGTGACCATGAGCCAGATCCCAACAATGAAGATGACAATCCCAAAAACAGACGCTGGCAACAGCCAGCCAGTGTAGAACCCTACGGTCAGAACAGCCACAAACTGTTACCAAGGCAACCAGCGGTGGATGTTCACTGCAAGGATTCTCTAATTACCAATCCAGGCAAAGTAAAGAGCTATCTTCTCTCCAAAGTACTCTCTGATGTGGTCCAGAGGTTGGTAGCGTCTCCAGGAGGACCAACTTGCCCAGTACCCATAGAGGATCTGCCTCAGGCTCAAAGACCGCGGAGGCACCGGGGTCGTTGGCAGCTCGAAATCTCCCTACAAAAACCACCGCATCCGGGAACACAGTTAGGACCTTCATGCTGGCGAGTCCTGATTGGTTCAGAGTCAGGAACTCACCTCGTGTAGCGGGTAGGCAGCACTGAACACCCCCTCACTTAACAGCCGGTCGATTCCAACCTCCCCCCTTTTCACCACACCGTATGGAGTCCTAGCCAGGATCTCGTACACCTGGTGGGACGCGACACAGTCACCGGACCAGAACCAATAGTCCCGTCATGCCTTCTAACGGATACGGTCCTATCCGCTAGTCAGCTGGAGCTAGGCTAGCAGCGTCATTCGTTGTGCTTTGCTACGCTAACCAGCCGACAGTCCTGGACACGTCCGTCCGTCTGTCAACTAAAACGGTTTTCCTGTATTTTCGTTTGGGAAAATGTACACATTTATCTTAAACAGTACTTAATATGTGTAGTACGCTCATATCGGGTGGTGTGAGCGTACCCCACCTGTAGACTGTAGGTTCTGCTGTCATTATCATTCATGTGGTAAGACGTTGTGGTGCTTTTTAAGGTGTTCAATGTGCTTCAAGGGATTTGATGGGGCAGGAGGCAGATACCCCAGAGCAGCAGCAGGCATGGGTGCAGGTCAGCATGGATCATCTGCCCCGGGGTAAACAGATATCCGACCACTCTTTCATTATATTTGAACTCACCACTTGGTGTCTCTGAGTCGTCTTGAAAAACGTTTCTTTGTTCTCATGGCCCAGAAACCTGCAGACAGAACTCAGGTGAGACAGCAGCCCACAAACGGTTTGAGGCGCCTCGTCTGTTTGCTAACCGGCCGGATCAGCAGCTTCAGGGACAAACAAAGGTGTTTACCAGGGTTGGGTTTTGTCCACTTAACCAAGGAATCTGCCTTCTTACCCACGGTGAGATCAAGACATATTACTGTGGGTACCTCGGCAGCTTGTTGGTCCTGAACTGACAGGTGTACAAGTCGGGAGGGAGGTTGGGGACATCCTGAGAGAGAAGGTTTGGGAGGGACAGCTGGGACAGGACCTGCTCAGACCAGTTAATGATTGAAGTGCTGCCCACCTGTAAAAGGAGACACCAGGATTCAGTTCCAGCTGGTCAGTAAAACAGAAAGAGCCCAGGAACACGGACCCCCACCCCCACCCCCATCACACCAGGAGGAGCCAGACTGTTACCTGCAGAGGGACTCTGAGACTGATCTCCTCACCGTAGTAACAGAGGACCCTCCACGGTGCACTGAGGAGGACAAAGCAGATCCTGGACTTCTGCTGAATGACCACCTTCTGCAGGGAGACAGAGAAGCTGTCCTCACGTCTTCATTCCTTCTGGACTTTCTGTCCCCGCCAGAGGCGGAGAGTAATGAAGTATGTTTATGAAAGCATTTGTTTCTATTGGTCGAGATGGTCTCAGGCCCGGAACCTTTAGAGCAGGGGTCCCCAAACTCTGGCCTGTGAGGGACACATAACCCTTCCCTTCTCTGATGGGGGGCCGGGGTCAGTTTGTACAGGAACAGTGTGACGATGGCGGGGGGGCCGAAACATTTATTGTTTCCCAGACAGCCACAAATAACCAAATAATACAATAAACAACATCACTATTAATACAATAAATAACACTATTAATACAATAAACAACACTATTAATACAATAAACAACACTATTAATACAATAAATAACAACACTATTAATACAATAAACAACAACACTATTAATACAATAAATAACATCACTATTAATACAATAAACAACAACACTATTAATACAATAAATAACACTATTAATACAATAAATAACAACACTATTAATACAATAAACAACATCACTATTAATACAATAAATAACAACACTATTAATACAATAAACAACACTATTAATACAATAAATAACACTATTAATACAATAAACAACATCACTATTAATACAATAAACAACATCACTATTAATACAATAAATAATAACACTATTAATACAATAAACACTATTAATACAATAAATAACAACACTATTAATACAATAAACAACACTGTTAATACAATAAATAACACTATTAATACAATAAATAACAACACTATTAATACAATAAACAACACTATTAATACAATAAATAATAACACTATTAATACAATAAACACTATTAATACAATAAATAACAACACTATTAATACAATAAACAACACTGTTAATACAATAAATAACACTATTAATACAATAAACAACACTGTTAATACAATAAATAACACTATTAATACAATAAACAACATCACTATTAATACAATAAACAACACTATTAATACAATAAATAACACTATTAATACAATAAATAACACTATTAATACAATAAACAACACTATTAATACAATAAACAACACTATTAATACAATAAATAACAACACTATTAATACAATAAACAACACTATTAATACAATAAATAACAACACCATTAATACAATAAATAACAACACCATTAATACAATAAATAACAACACTATTAATACAATAAACAACATCACTATTAATACAATAAACAACATCACTATTAATACAATAAACAACACTATTAATACAATAAACAACACTATTAATACAATAAATAACAACACTATTAATACAATAAACAACATCACTATTAATACAATAAACACTATTAATACAATAAACAACACTATTAATACAATAAATAACACCATTAATACAATAAATAACAACACTATTAATACAATAAACAGCATCACTATTAACACAATAAATAACAACACTATTAATAATAAATAACAACACTATTAATAAAATAAATAACAACACTATTAATACAATAAATAATAGCTAAATTACTCTTTCCGAGTTCGTCATAGAAAAAGGTCCATTGAACATTACCTTCCTGGTCGTATGTGATCATTAAAATTGTCCCAAACGAAAGGAAGAATGCTTTTCTTCAGAATATTAATATATTCTCCACTATCAATATTACTTTTAGGAAACAAAAGCTTGATTAATGACCCCTCTTAAATGGTCTCTGGTCTTGTTCAGGGGGCGGGGTTAGGGTTAGGGGCCGTAGTTTGGGGACCCCTGCTGTAGAGGAACCAGATACCACACCGTTTGTGTCGCTTTCAGGTGTGTTTGTTTTGCTCACCTGTTCTAGAAGTAGTCCAAAGTATTGCAGTTTTCTCAGAAACTTCTCTCTCCACTTCTTGTGGTTGGGGTTAACGTTTTCACGTTGGCCTGTCGGTGAGGTCAGAGGCTCCTCCCACACTAACACAAAATCTGTCCAGGAGGGACACATAATTATTATAATCAATGCGTGAATGATGTCACGCCTCCCATTAGTCCTGAACGAATTATGGAGAACCCCCTGTTACGTCAAGAAATGGGTGGATGATGACAAAAAGAGAACCCGTTTGGTTCTAATGAGACGTTTAAGGAACACAGAAACCAGGAAATCAACCAGGTGTTACTCAAATCTGAGAAGTACCAAAGGGACACGTTTTAAAATCAAGTCCTGCTTTTTATTTCCTTGCTATTTGGGTTGGGCTTAGTCAGGGGGTTGGGCTTAGTCAGGGGGTTGGGCTTAGTCAGGGGGTTGGGCTTAGTCAGGAGGTTGGGCTTAGTCAGGGGGTTGGGCTTAGTCAGGGGGTTGGGCTTAGTCAGGGGGTTGGGCTTAGTCAGGAGGTTGGGCTTAGCCAGGGGGTTGGGCTTAGTCAGGGGGTTGGGCTTAGTCAGGAGGTTGGGCTTAGTCAGGGGGTTGGGCTTAGTCAGGGGGTTGGGCTTAGTCAGGGGGTTGGGCTTAGTCAGGGGGTTGGGCTTAGTCAGGGGGTTGGGCTTAGTCAGGAGGTTGGGCTTAGTCAGGGGGTTGGGCTTAGTCAGGGGGTTGGGCTTAGTCAGGGGGTTGGGCTTAGTCAGGGGGTTGGGCTTAGTCAGGGGGTTGGGCTTAGTCAGGGGGTTGGGCTTAGTCAGGGGGTTGGGCAAGTTACTCAAGATCAGTAATATATTACTTACTTGCTGGAAAAAGTAATTACATTACTTTACCTATTACTCCCTGCCAAAAGTAACTAGTTCCTTATGACTTGACGTTCATTTTTCTTCTTTGCACCCGTTCTCCCCTGACCCCTGACCCCTGACCCTCTCACTCTGCATGCTCAACATTAGCCGAGGTTGTCGGTTCGACTCCAAACCGGTTCCTGAACACACGGCGTGATGAGTCAATCCTCCCACTCCGCTAATATTGACTCACCGACTCGAGTCGAGCCGTCGGAGAAGACGTTGGCGTCCTGAGGCTCAACAGGTTGGTTCTGAGGAACATTAAACAGGTATTAGCATGTTCCTAGCCTAGCGCTCACCTGGCTCAGCCACTCAGAGACTATGCTAACTGATGGTTTTACATCGACGTTAGCGCTTAGCTCATCCTAACGGCGTTTTACATTTGTGATGATGACTGTTCTCTTTTGCTCTTCATCGTCACTCTGGCTTGTTTGGAGGCTGGGGGGGGGAATAGAGGAAGAGCAGAACCAATCAGCTGTTTGATGCGGTTCTGTAATGACTCTTCACTCCACGTCTTACTTCCTGCTCCTTCAACGTAGATCAAAGCCATCTAGCTGGCCCAAAGCGCTCTGGGGTGTCTTTTAAAAGGGACATATTGATCGTTATCAACCCAAAAACGGATCAATTAAACCATCCAGTCGATCCTGCGTGGTTCTGAAATCAAGTATTGAAACATGTCTGGCAGCGCTCTTTTCTCAACGGGGGGGCGTTCACAAGATGTGCGTGCACTCTCCCCTGTCTGGCGCCGCACGTGCACGCTCTCCCTGTGGCTCGTGCACGAGTGTCTGAACTGCGTTAACTTGTGTAGAATAGAGACCTGTAATGGAGCTGGGCCATTGTGCTAAGCTATGCTAACCGAACCTCAGAGCGTTGGAGGGGACGGACGAGTTTCTACCTATCGACACGTAGCATGTGCCGAATTTCCCACTGGGATCAATGAAGTATTAGCTATAGCGTTAGCATCTGTATTAGCAATGATTTCTGGATAGAAAAGGAGTGAGGTTCTAGGACGAGTCCCTGAGGAACGGTCGCTTGAGCTCTACTGCTTCCAATAGCTGATCAGGAGGTTATTGATTACCGTGCAGATGCTGCCGTAGCTCGTCTCTGGTTTGGTTCCGATGGCGAAGAGTTTGGTGACGTCCTCCCTCGGCTCCACTCTCCTCCTCATCCTCCTGAACTTCTTCACTCCTCTTCCTCCCGATCTACAAACAAACAGACGCTGCAGGTAGGAGGCGTGCGCGGTGGTGCAGTGGGTAGCGCTGTCTCCTCACAGCAAGAAGGTTCTGGGTTCGATTGGAGTTTCTATGTTCCCTCCATGGAGCTCAGGTGGCCCCGATACGAGCTGGCGACACATCCAGGATGTACTCTGCCTCTCTCCCGTAGCCGGGTCTCCGGTTCAAGTCCCGGGCCAGATGGACTGGTCTAGCTCCAGGGCACCGCCCCCAGCAAAGGGTTAAACGCGTCTCCGGCCGCCGAGCCTTCATCCTCTTCATCATCAGTCTTTCCCGCGCGGCCCCTGCGGCGTGTTTCCCGCGCGTTCACTGACAGCTGTTCAGCCGATCTGAGGCCGAACCCACCCGGTCCGGGTTTGGGCTCGTTAGCCCCCCCCTCAGGCGCGCGGCGCAGACTCACCTTCGTAGCCGGTCCGGACCAGGGACAGGTGGATCTCCAGGTCGGTGCATGTCCGCTGAGGTGTGTGTGTGTGTTCCGCTGCCGCTGCAGACGTACCACCGTACGCCCCGCCCATCAAGGTAACTCCGCCCCCAGCCACAGCACCGAGGGACGTTTGTTCAGGACCCGGATCTTTAGATTTAATTCATGCAGCGCGGGAATGAGAACACGATGACATCATCACGTCGGTCAGCTGACCTGTTCATGCTCCACGCACGCTCCATGCACGCCTGAACGGCGCCGGTTCGTGGTTGGACCGGGTTGGTGCCGGTCCGTGGTTGGACCGGGTTCCCACGCCTGAACGGCGCCGGTCCGTGGTTGGACCGGGTTGGTGCCGGTCCGTGGTTGGACCGGGTCGGTGCCGGTCCGTGGTTGGACCGGGTTGGTGCCGGTTCGTGGTTGGACCGGGTTGGCGCCGGTCCGTGGTTGGACCGGGTCGGTGCCGGTCCGTGGTTGGACAGTCTCTAAATGAAGACTGGCTTATTCTTACATTAAATTTAGGGTGCTGTGCGCTGGCGACGCATCCGGGGTGTGCCCTGCCTCCAGCAGCCCCCATGAATGAACGAATGAATGATGAATGAATGAAACGTGGTTTTCCATCAAGCCCTGAATGTAAATTTAAAGATTTTAATTTTGAACACAGACACGTAATTTAAGACACAATTGAGTAACTATATTTGATATTTGTTGTGTTAATACGAATAAATCTGTACATGAACTTTTACTTACACAACGAAAGCTTTTCTTCGTAAATGGAATATATTAAAGGGATAATCAATAGATTACAGCTTCGATCGGAATAAACATCCATTCCTTCATTTACTCCTTAAAACTATCAATTAAAAGATCAGGAAAATGATTCTCGATCAACGGAGCCCAAACTTTGTGAGCTGATGAGGTCATCACAGTGATGTCATCAGAGAGATAACACATCAAAGAGAACTCATCCTCCTGTGTTGCTCCCTCGTCCGTCCTTCATGTCTCTGAAGTCCACCGAGTCCAGACAGGAAGTCCGTTTGATCGTGTCCAACTGACGGCGCAGAGGATGAAACTGATCACCTCCTGATATCCCATCAATAACCTGCCGATCATTCAGGTCAGCCGGCTAATGAAGAAACTCACCCGAAGAACAATCTGACTCCGACTCGCTTTGGCCTCATGAAGCTCCGCCCCCGCCCTCAGGCGTCTACCAGACCTCGCAGCGCGTCCCCGTGTTCATCGGCGTCCCGTCGGAACACTGGAAGTGGCGGCTGAAGTCCGGCGAGTTGGCGAGCGTGCCGATGACCCTGAACCGGGGCGGGCTATGGGGGTCTGTCACAAGGCCCTCGTGAGCGCTCTCTGGTGTTCGGACGGAACACCACACCTGAAAAACAAAAACAGCTGCGGCGAATTAATAGGTGTAAAACTCCCAGCATGCACCAGTCTGGAACGGAAGCCACCACTTCCCCAGAAACAGAGATGGCCCAGCACAGATCCTTGCGGAACGCCGTTCCATCAGTCAGTCTCACCTGAGCAAATCCCACGAAGAAGAGCTGATCGTTGGTCAGGTTGACAGCAGGAAGTGTCGTCTCCTCGCCGTTCCTCCGGACCCACGAGCGATAGGCCTGAACGGGAGGAGACGCGGTCTAGGGGAGACCGGGACAGGAAGTTCTGCCTCTGGCCCCCATACTAACGTGGTCTAAGGGGAGACCGGGACAGGAAGCTCTGCCTCTGGCCCCCATACTAACGTGGTCTAAGGGGAGACCGGGACAGGAAGCTCCGCCTCTGGCCCCCATACTAACGTGGTCTAAGGGGAGACCGGGACAGGAAGTTCTGCCTCTGACCCCCATACTAACGTGGTCTAGGGGAGACCGGGACAGGAAGTTCTGCCTCTGACCCCCATACTAACGTGGTCTAAGGGGAGACCGGGACAGGAAGTTCTGCCTCTGGCCCCCACACTAACGTGGTCTAAGGGGAGACCGGGACAGGAAGTTCTGCCTCTGACCCCCATACTAACGTGGTCTAGGGGAGACCGGGACAGGAAGTTCTGCCTCTGACCCCCATACTAACGTGGTCTAAGGGGAGACCGGGACAGGAAGTTCTGCCTCTGGCCCCCACACTAACGTGGTCTAAGGGGAGACCGGGACAGGAAGTTCTGCCTCTGGCCCCCACACTAACGTGGTCTAAGGGGAGACCGGGACAGGAAGTTCTGCCTCTGACCCCCATACTAAAGTGGTCTAGGGGAGACCGGGACAGGAAGCTCTGCCTCTGACCCCCATACTAACGTGGTCTAGGGGAGACCGGGACAGGAAGTTCTGCCTCTGACCCCCATACTAACGTGGTCTAGGGGAGACCGGGACAGGAAGCTCTGCCTCTGACCCCCATACTAACGTGGTCTAGGGGAGACCGGGACAGGAAGCTCTGCCTCTGACCCCCATACTAACGTGGTCTAGGGGAGACCGGGACAGGAAGTTCTGCCTCTGGCCCCCATACTAACGTGGTCTAGGGGAGACCGGGACAGGAAGTTCTGCCTCTGGCCCCCATACTAACGTGGTCTAGGGGAGACCGGGACAGGAAGCTCTGCCTCTGGCCCCCATACTAACGTGGTCTAGGGGAGACCGGGACAGGAAGTTCTGCCTCTGGCCCCCATACTAACGTGGTCTAGGGGAGACCGGGACAGGAAGCTCTGCCTCTGACCCCCATACTAACGTGGTCTAGGGGAGACCGGGACAGGAAGTTCTGCCTCTGGCCCCCATACTAACGTGGTCTAGGGGAGACCGGGACAGGAAGCTCTGCCTCTGACCCCCATACTAACGTGGTCTAAGGGGAGACCGGGACAGGAAGTTCTGCCTCTGGCCCCCATACTAACGTGGTCTAGGGGAGACCGGGACAGGAAGCTCTGCCTCTGGCCCCCATACTAACGTGGTCTAGGGGAGACCGGGACAGGAAGTTCTGCCTCTGGCCCCCATACTAACGTGGTCTAAGGGGAGACCGGGACAGGAAGCTCTGCCTCTGACCCCCATACTAACGTGGTCTAGGGGAGACCGGGACAGGAAGTTCTGCCTCTGGCCCCCATACTAACGTGGTCTAAGGGGAGACCGGGACAGGAAGCTCTGCCTCTGACCCCCATACTAACGTGGTAAGCCGCCTTCAGCCCCCCGTTGTCTGCAATGTTCTCTCCCAGCGTCTGCTTTCCGTTGACGTGTTCCCCGTTGGCATGGAAACGGCTGTACTGATCCACCATGCATTCTGTCCGCTCACGGAACGCCTCCAGGGACGAGTTCTGCCACCACGGCCTCAAGTTGCCCTCTTTGTCGTACTCACGGCCTGATGGCGGGAAGGAGTTCCACTTTCACCCGTGCTAGCCGCTAGCCGCTACATGCTAGGGCCCGTCCCCTCAGCAGAGGTGGGACCAGAACGTGCGATCGGAGATCCAGACTCACCCTGATCATCGAAGGCGTGCGTGAGTTCGTGGCCCATCACCACCCCGATCCCACCGAAGTTCAGCGCCCTGTTAGCACAGCGAGACGGAACGGTTTGAGCAAACAGCCTGCTGGAGACAAGTATTAGTACTATTAATAAATAAAGCTAATAAAGTAGCATGAAGGAATCTCAGCATGTGTACCAATCAGGACCAGGGTAGTCTAAAACCCTCCCACCGCCCCCTGGAGCCTGATTTAGCACTTAACGTGCTAAGCTAATCGAACTGGTTGGACAGGTGTAACAGCAGACAGGTGGACAGACTTGGGGTGATCGTGGGCGTAGAAAGGAGCCTGCAGGATCCCAGCAGGGAAGACGATGCCGTTCTTAGTGGGCATGTAGTAGGCGTTAACGGTAGGAGGAGTCATGCTCCACCTGGAGGAGGAGACAAGGACAGGAGTTACTTTAACGGCCTCAACCACCAGCTCAGAGTGAGTCCGGTCCTGGAGCCAGAACCAGTGCTGGACTGGACCCGCCTGTTCTTTGGGTTGGTGCATGTCTGGTTTTTGAGTCCATCTAATTAGCATCCGCCTGACAAACGGCGAGCTCCTTCTCCAATAAGACGATCCCGGGTCCAGACGATCCCGGGTCCAGACGAACCCGGGTCCAGACGAACCCGTCGGTCCAGACGGCGGTCGAATGACATTCGTTAAGACAAGAGCTGAACCATCAGACTTCCCTTACGACATCGTGAATCTGTGGTTTAAAAGCTGCTAAAAGGAACCAATGAAAACGTGAAGCTACCCGACCAAACGGAGGAGCTGTGCTAATAGAATCGAAAGTCGTTCATCGAAAAAGGTACCGGCACACTCCCAGTAGACTTCCTGTTAGCATCGAGCTACTCAATCACAAAGCATGGGATGGAACGACTGCCGGAACAAACAAACGTTTGGGTTTGTGTCCCTGAGAAACACTCAGCAGCTAACGTTAGCACACATGTAGCAACCGCAGCTAACGTTAGCACACATGTAGCAACCGCAGCTAACGTTAGCACACCAGCGTTCAGGTCTGACGCTACCATTAAATGTTAAATGTTAGAAATTGAAAGGATGATTGATAATATAAATGATTTATGGCACAGAATGTTCTGATTGGTTCCGTGAGCTCAAACTCTGAGCCGGGTTCTGAGGACACGAGACGTGCGCGTGTTACTGGGCCGGGTTCTGAGGACACGAGACGTGTGCGTGTAACTGGGCCGGGTTCTGAGGACACGAGACGTGTGCGTGTTACTGGGCCGGGTTCTGAGGACACGAGACGTGCGCGTGTAACTGGGCCGGGTTCTGAGGACACGAGACGTGTGTGTGTCACTGGGCCGGGTTCTGAGGACACGAGACGTGTGTGTGTCACTGGGCCGGGTTCTGAGGACACGAGACGTGTGTGTGTCACTGGGCCGGGTTCTGAGGACACGAGACGTGTGTGTGTCACTGGGCCGGGTTCTGAGGACACGAGACGTGCGCGTGTTACTGGGCCGGGTTCTGAGGACACGAGACGTGTGTGTGTCACTGGTCTTCATCTTTATTACTGGTCTTTGTTGGGAGTCTTCCTCAGCTGGTCGGCCATCACTCGGGATGAGAAGTTGAAGAAGTTCAACATGTTCTGGAAGAAGCTGTCGTCTGATACCTCGTACTGAAACACAACAGTTAGAGGGCTTTACCAGCAGGGGGCAGCAGGGCGTTACCTGTCCCGCCTGAGTGGAGGTGAAGCTGTGACTCACCCCGTCGTAAACGTCATCCAGCTCTTTGGGCTCCAGGATGAATTCTGGGAAACCGATCATATCGTAGATCCCGTCTGCCTGGTGAGGAGCAATCAGAGACAGTTGGACCAATCAGAACCTCCGCCTACCTGTCTGTCTGCCCACCTGTCTGCCCACCTGTCTGCGTACCTTGTCTTTGGCGGCCTGTCTCGTCTGCTCGTCCATCCAGCTGAGTTTATCCAGAGATTCTTTAAACGCTGAACGGATCTCATTGATCATCTGCTCTGCCTGGACGAGACGAGACCCAATCAGATCCGGGATCCACCTGAACCAATCACACGATCACGATCCCCGCCGTGACTCACAATCTCTTTGCTGTGTTTGTCGAAGGTCGCCTTAACGAACAGCGAGCCCAAGGCGAAGCCCAGCGTGTCATCTGTGTCCTCGATACACGTCTGCCAGCGGGGGGCGCAGGCCTGCAACCGAGCAGAACCAGAACCTGAACCAGAACCAGATCGCTGGCTTCCATTAAAACCAGACATAACCAGCTGCCCCAGAACAACCTCCAGGGAAGCCATGCCAGCCCAGTAGAACCAGAACCACCCGATGACACCACACCCACTTTATACAGAATCACACCTAACCCTAACCACCAGGGGGCAGTCAAGGTGCACCCCATGTTTGGGAAGAACCATTTTTACAGAACCCATTACAGACAGTAAGAAGAAATGTTCAAAACCAGTCCAATTCCATCGGCAAACTGGGAACCACTGGAGGTGGGCGGATTACCAGCTGCTGCAGTGACAGAGATCACTGGATCAGAACCAGAACAACGCAGCGTTTGGACCATGCAGTACCTTCTTTGTCCCGTAGAGACTCTCTCTCAGCTTGTCCTGAGCGTTCTCAAAGCGCTGGTCCAAACTGGCCTCGGTCTTCTGAACCAACGTCCACATCATGTAGTTGTTCAGCAGACTGGGAAGAGAGAGGGACGGCTGGTCGGACTGGGAGACACGTCCCGGCCCGTCCAGAGTGGGTCCTGACCTGCGGTCTGTTTTGTTGATGAGCTCGGACACCTGCTGCAGGTACTCTCTGGCGTACAGGACGACGGGCTCGGTGTCGTTGAGCTCCAGAGGGGACAGAGAGGACAGCAGGTAGTCCAACCAGTCCACAGCCGGAGACAGGAGCTGAAACACGGACAAAGACAAGCTGCTGGAGACAGACGGAGGGACATAACCGAAGTACTCCTCAGTGTGGGAGCAGACTGCACCGCCCGAGGGGGACGCGCCGACAGAAGACGGTTCCTGTTTGTCGGGTTGGCTGACAGCACGAGGTCCTGATGCCGTCTAACGCAGCTCGTAGCAGCTAGCAGCAGTTAGCAGCTGTTAGCAGTAGCTAGCAGTAGCTAGCAGCAGCTCGTAGCAGCTAGCAGCAGCTAGCAGGAAAGTTTTAATACTCATGTTCCAAGCAGGAGACGAGAATAGCTTTTAATTAAAAACACTGTCCACATGTCCCGATGTCTTTAATGCCCTAAACGACTTTTAACCTCTTGGCTCTCCACTGCCCCCTTGTGATTTGTCAGTGTAAGGACCCAGCAGCGTGCTGTTTGTTCAGTGTAAATAAAGTTATTTTTGAAATAACACGTTGCAGAGTTCTGACCTTCCTCACACATTTGGACCTGCAGGAGACAGACAAAGACTTTTCTCTTATTTTAAGCCATTTATGTTTTAAAACTGAAACAGACGATGCGTTAAAGTGACCCGTGAACGAGAGACGACTGGGATGACCTGTAGGGGGCGCTCCACTCCACAGACCAGGAACAGACGATGCGTTAAAGTGACTCGTCAACGCGGGAGACGACTGGGGTGACCTGTAGGGGGCGCTCCACTCCACAGACCAGGAACAGACGATGCGTTAAAGTGACTCGTCAACGCGGGAGACGACTGGGGTGACCTGTAGGGGGCGCTCCACTCCACAGACCAGGAACAGACGATGCGTTAAAGTGACTCGTCAACGCGGGAGACGACTGGGGTGACCTGTAGGGGGCGCTCCACTCCACAGACCAGGAACAGACGATGCGTTAAAGTGACTCGTCAACGCGGGAGACGACCGGGGTGGCCTGTAGGGGGCGCTCCACTCCACAGACCAGGAACAGACGATGCGTTAAAGTGACTCGTCAACGCGGGAGACGACTGGGGTGGCCTGTAGGGGGCGCTCCACTCCACAGACCAGGAACAGACGATGCGTTAAAGTGACTCGTCAACGCGGGAGATGACCGGGGTGACCTGTAGGGGGCGCTCCACTCCACAGACGTCACCTCGCTTAACATATATGGTTTCAGGAAAAGGTCACGTCATGTTTATGTAAAAACCTGTTTTCTAACCACGAAGATGCAGGCACATAGCAACAAGCCCCGTGGCACCCGTTGCCATGGTGACCCCAGAAGCATCTGCTGCAGCCGTTGGCGTTCTCAGCCTCACCTGTAATTCCGCTATGGTGACCTTGTGGTAGATCTTCTCCTCGTCCCGCCGTTGGTCCAGAGGGACGGTGATGTTGGCCAGGGCCGTCTCAAACTCCAGGATCTGCTGCATGTGCTGCCGCGTGGCGGTCCTCTCGCCACCGAGCAGCGCGCCCAGCTCCACCATGTAGTCCAGGTAGGCCACCAGCACCTGGAGGGGACGCCTCAGTTCTTCCATCTGGTCAGAAATAACTGCGCCGATTATCCTCACCTTCTCATTGGCCGTCTTGTTGAGGTAATAATCCCTGGATGGCAGGGAAAGCCCCGATTGGTCCACCTGAAGGGTGGGAGAACAGGTATGAGACATGTTTAAACAGTCTTGGGTTCTAGTTCTGTCTGGTCCCGGATCACCTGAATGATGTTTGAATTGGAGTTTTTGGGATCAGCACTGACTCCAACGCTGAAGAAAGGCTGAGCTCTGTACGGACCGGAGACCACCTTCAGAACCTCCATAAAGTTCTCCTTCTCCCAGGGACCGGTCAGGCTCCAGCCACCGATCTACAGGTAGAACCAGCTCAGGTGTTCACGTCAGAACAGATGACAGCAGCAGGCATCAAACGCTCCGCCCGTTTGCTGATGACGCTCTGCTTTATGTTTGAGATGATCTCTGAGCCCCTTACAGCACCTGTACCCTCTGGTCCCAGGTGTCCGTCCCATGTACCAGCTGCAGGGGATGAGTGAAGCGGTTGCCATGGTGGTTACCTTGGCGATGAGGTCTACGAGAGGCTGAGCGGCCAGTTCCTCGATCCGCTGTGTGTTGAGACAGGACAGGTAGTAGGACTGGGTCTTCCTCTCCGCCTCACTGCTGCCGTTAAACGTCCCGTTCTCTGGAAGACAAGACCTCAGCACAGAACCTGATCCACCCTCCGGAACCTGAACCAGACAGGGTCCGCTGTCTCTCCACCCGTCTTACCCAGCAGGTGTTTGAGCAGAGCCTGGTTCTGTTCCCAGATGTTGTTGAAGGTGGACCAGTGGGACCGTCCGTCGGGCAGCGGGTTCTTCCTGATCCAGCCTCCGCAGGCGAACTGGTAGAAGTCTTGACACGGGTCGGCGCCGCGGTCCATGGCCTCCACCATCTGGCTGGCCACCGTGATGCACGCCTCAGACAGGCAGAGGCCACGGCTGCTGTCTGCAAAGCATCATGGGACATGACACCGAAGACCCCCACCAGGTGTCTGTACAGGTCATCGGCGGAGGTGAGAAAGGAACGAGAGGAGGAACGCTAAACAGAGGAAGCGACAGAATCAGACAAGGATGCAGGAAAAGGAAAGAAGGAGACAGGTAGGCAGCGTAGATCTAACTACAGCTAACATCAGCACGTTAGCACCTACCACTACAGCTAACATCAGCACGTTAGCACCTACCACTACAGCTAACATCAGCACGTTAGCACCTACCACTACAGCTAACATCAGCACGTTAGCACCTACCACTACAGCTAACATCAGCACGTTAGCGCCTACCACTACAGCTAACATCAGCACGTTAGCACCTACCACTACAGCTAACATCAGCACGTTAGCACCTACCACTACAGCTAACATCAGCACGTTAGCACCTACCACTACAGCTAACATCAGCACGTTAGCGCCTACCACTACAGCTAACATCAGCACGTTAGCACCTACCACTACAGCTAACGTCAGCACGTTAGCACCTACCACTACAGCTAACATCAGCACGTTAGCGCCTACCACTACAGCTAACATCAGCACGTTAGCACCTACCACTACAGCTAACATCAGCACGTTAGCACCTACCACTACAGCTAGCATCAGCACGTTAGCTCCTACCACTACAGCTAACATCAGCACGTTAGCGCCTACCACTACAGCTAACATCAGCACGTTAGCACCTACCACTACAGCTAACATCAGCACGTTAGCGCCTACCACTACAGCTAACTATAGCACGTTAGCGCCTACCACTACAGCTAACATCAGCACGTTAGCACCTACCACTACAGCTAACATCAGCACGTTAGCGCCTACCACTACAGCTAACATCAGCACGTTAGCACCTACCACTACAGCTAACATCAGCACGTTAGCACCTACCACTACAGCTAACATCAGCACGTTAGCGCCTACCACTACAGCTAACTATAGCACGTTAGCGCCTACCACTATAGCTAACATCAGCACGTTAGCACCTACCACTACAGCTAACATCAGCACGTTAGCGCCTACCACTACAGCTAACATCAGCACGTTAGCACCTACCACTACAGCTAACATCAGCACGTTAGCGCCTACCACTACAGCTAACATCAGCACGTTAGCACCTACCACTACAGCTAACATCAGCACGTTAGCGCCTACCACTACAGCTAACATCAGCACGTTAGCGCCTACCACTACAGCTAACATCAGCACGTTAGCACCTACCACCACAGCTAACTATAGCACGTTAGCGCCTACCACTACAGCTAACATCAACACATTAGCACCCACCACTACAGCTAACATCAGCACGTTAGCACCTACCACTACAGCTAACATCAGCACGTTAGCACTTACCACTACAGCTAACATCAGCACGTTAGCACCTACCACTACAGCTAACATCAGCACGTTAGCACCTACCACTACAGCTAACTATAGCACGTTAGCACCTACCACTACAGCTAACATCAGCACGTTAGCACCTACCACTACAGCTAACTATAGCACATTAGCACCTACCACTACAGCTAACATCAGCACGTTAGCGCCTACCACTACAGCTAACATCAGCACGTTAGCGCCTACCACTACAGCTAACATCAGCACGTTAGCTCCTACCACTACAGCTAACATCAGCACGTTAGCACCTACCACTACAGCTAACTATAGCACGTTAGCACCTACCACTACAGCTAACATCAGCACGTTAGCACCTACCACTACAGCTAACTATAGCACGTTAGCACCTACCACTACAGCTAACATCAGCACGAAAAGTGAATAGTGCCCCCAGCCCAACAGGAAGGGCAGGAGTAATTAAAGAATGGAGGGCTCAGTGGCAAGAAAGAGGAGAGGAGAGGAGAGGAAAGGGGAGGGGAGGGGAGGGGCAGGAAGGAAATGGGAGCTTGAGAAGGATGTGTGGGAGTAAATAAAGGGAAGACCAGGAGGCGGGGGGGGGAGGAAAGAAGATGTCGATAGTTTAACGTATCGATGGCCTGACCTGAACCGAATCCTAGTCCCAGGACCAGCAGACAGGCCAGCAGGGCCAAGAGGGCAGCTACCAGCAGGACCGACAGGAGAACCTCCAGCCGGGTCCTCCTGCCTAGAATGTCCACACCTCGTTTCCTGAAACCCAACTGAAAGAGACAGAGGGAGCAGATTATCGTCCCAACATTCATTCAGAACCCCCCCTTCAGAACCCACCCACTGGATCTCAAGGCAAGAACATTCCAGGAGATTCCAGGAGTTTGATGGCCCAGAAACCAGATCCCAAAGTTGAAGGCTGGATCTATGCAGGCCTCATGCTATCAGACCTAAGACCAGAATCCTGGGAAGGGAGGCCCAGGAAGCATTGACCTCTAACCTCAAGTTCTGGTTCTTCAAGTCTGCATGTTCTTCCTGAATCTGCTGGATGTTCCCGATTCCTCCACAAAAAACATGCAAGGTGAACTGGTGGCTAAAATGTCACCTGTCCAGAGTGAGCCCCGCCCACTGCCCGGCATCAGCCAGTCAGTGACTCTGCAGAGGTTCTCCTGATCATGTGACTGGAAAATGATGCATTTGTGTGACATCACGTCAGACCCTGATATTGCTAGGCTAAACATCACGTTCTTGCTAGCGGCATGCTAACTGAACCCACACAACAGAGCGTGTGAAGACGTCCCGGGACATCGCTCGTCCTCCCTCGCTTTGGCTAAGACGTCCCGGGACATCGCTCGTCCTCCCTCGCTTTGGCTAAGACGTCCCGGGACATCGCTCGTCCTCCCTCGCTTTGGCTAAGACGTCCCGGGACATCGCTCGTCCTCCCTCGCTTTGGCTAAGACGTCCCGGGACATCGCTCGTCCTCCCTCGCCTTGGCTAAGACGTCCCGGGACATCGCTCGTCCTCCCTCGCTTTGGCTAAGACGTCCCGGGACATCGCTCGTCCTCCCTCGCTTTGGCTAAGACGTCCCGGGACATCGCTCGTCCTCCCTCGCTTTGGCTAAGACGTCCCGGGACATCGCTCGTCCTCCCTCGCTTTATGGACGGTGGCCCCCTTTGAGCTGGCGCACCAAATGTCCTGAGATTTAAATCTGAACGCGAGGACATCAGCCAACTGCAGTTGGACAAGCACGGAGGTCACCGAGCCTCCTTTCTGCCCTCGGCTACTTCTGTCTGTCTGTCCGTTTGGTGTGTGGTGCCTTCACTGACCTCCACACCGTCAGGAGAAGAGACCGCCTCAGCCGGAGCCTCGGACCTTTCCTCCTCAAACGTAGTTTGCTTGTAGCTGGACATCTGTAGAATGAGACAGGTAGACAGGTAGACGCGTTGTTAGCGGCGACGCTAACGCAGAAGCTAACCTGCAGGGCAGGAACGGTCTCCCGCCCACTCTGAACTGGGATGGACTCCAGTCCCTCCCCATCAACAAGGGGACAAAAGACGTCCAGGAATACGTTCCTGTAGCAGAGATAAACATGTTCCTTTCAAGGATTGTTCGACATTCAACCTGCCGCCTCTGGTGACCTCTGACCTTTCCTTGCTCTTCAGAGATGTGATTATTATCAACTGTGTGTTTAAATCAAAGCAATAAATAACAATCAAATGTAGAATGATGCAAAATAATCATGATTTATCTGGACCCGAAGGAGCTGCAGAACATTTATGTTGAGGTTCTAGTGCTGGTTTGGGTTCAGAGGTTCCATTTAACAACAAATACCATAAGAACAGACATGGATGCTAACATGCTAACATTCTGATAGTCAGGCTAACGCTTAATCTGGACATTTAGCTGCGTTCTGCTCATAGAACTGGATCTGGACCGTAGACGGGGATCAGAACCACGCAGGGACGCATGGCTAGCTGTTAGCATGGTTAGCATGACCTCCGTCTCCGCTCCCTGTCAGACTGATGTCTTCGGCGACCCCCCATCACCGTTCGCTGGCTCGAGGATCCGATGGAGACGTCAGACCAGATCTGAATGCAGATCCTGATGGACCTACGGTACCTCCACGGAGGGGGCCAGGGGGGGGGTCGGGGTTCCGCTGAGTGACGCCCCAGCTTTAATGTCGTTTTCAGAAGCCTCCTGGTCTCCGTATCAGACCTGACCTGGACCCGGGACCCGGGACCCGAGGCTTCCTGTCCTTCCTGGACTCCATCACTGAACCCTCTCTCTCTCCCAATTTGTTGTCACTGTCCCTCGTCCGGTTCTGTTCTCTTTAATTGATGACGCACGTAGAGGGGGGCGAGCGAGGTTGCCATGGAGACGGCATTAGATAATGTGTGTGAACCATGTTCTGCTCTGGTGGACCTCAGAGCAGCTTACGTAACGTCTGTCTTTTGTCCTCTCGCAGTCTCCGCTCGTCCACAACGAGACGACAGGTTAGCCTAGCTTAGCACAAAGACGATCCCAGGAGGTTACACCTTTGACAGGTTGCCATGGAGATTCCACACAGAATCACTCTGACTGGCAGGTGGGATCACGCCTACATCAGTCGAGGGGGACAAAATGTCCTCCAACGACTCCAGTGAAAATAGCACCTGAGAAAAACCACCTGTCTGCGCGTGCAGTAACCCACAGGTTGTCTCCATAGCAACCGCTGACCCCAAATGTAAACACCTCCCCCATCCCCCCACGCAGCCTTCTACCCACCTGATCAGGTGAGCCCTTTCGGAAGCCCTCCTGGATCCAAATCCAGATCTGGATCTAGAAAATGATAAAAGGAAGTGGATCTGCCCAATCGGGGCCTGTCCTTCTGGAAAGGTGCACAGAACTCCGCCCAACATTTAAGACGAAGCAGCAGCTGGACGGAGGAAGCCAGACCGCCGCCAAAGCGATCAGGAAGTAGTTCCAGACCAGAGGAGCGCTGACGCTGATTAGCTCGGGAAGCTAACGGGTCTCAATGGATCAGAACCATTTGTCCTTAACGTCCCACAGAAGCTTTGGAGGCTACGTGAACACCGTCCCCTAATGTCAGCTTCCTGGAGCATGTTGCTGCTGGGCAGGGCGGATTCTTCAGGGCTGGGGGGGTCCTGGAACCGCGTCTTCTTGCTGGGGTGCATCCCGGTCCAGAGGGCTGGGGGGGGGGGTCCTGGAACCGCGTCTTCTTGGTGACCATTAGCTTAGCAGCTTCATTATGGTGGCCATTAGCTTAGCAGCTAGCAGCTTCATTATGGTGGCCATTAGCTTAGCAGCTAGCAGCTTCATTATGGTGACCATTAGCTTAGCAGCTAGCAGCTTCATTATGGTGACCATTAGCTTAGCAGCTAGCAGCTTCATTATGGTGACCATTAGCTTAGCAGCTAGCATGGCAGCAGGTCAGACAGGAAACAGAACATTTACTGCAGTGTCAGAGAATGTCCTTTTATGTCACTTCCTGCATCGACTGCTTGAGCACACCAGGTGTGCCGCTCTAAACACCTCGCCAGGTTGGGGCGGGACTTCCTGTTGCATTGCTCAAACACACTGGCAGCAGCGGAGATGCATAGAAGTTACACTAAAAACAATCATGGAATCTGTGACGTTTGTAAAGGGGCGTGGCGACCTGGTGAGGTCATGCAGCTGAGCCTGAAATCATTTAAATACTAAACTGAAGTCTTCAGAATAAATGCTGAATTCACTGATCTGCCTGTTTGATCCGTGACGTCATCAGGCGCGCGCGCACACACACACACACCTGTCCGCTGCATGCGGACCGGCCTACTAATCGATACGACAGCCTATCAATCAGTGATGGGGAGCTGATTGGAATCAGGTCGCAGAGAGAACATACCGCTGCGCGTGGGCGTCGCATCACGCGTCTGTGCGCGTGTGCGTTGCGGTTACGTGTATGTTTTCCGCGCGCGCTCGTGCACTCACGGTGTTCCGGAGGTCCTGCAGGGCGACGCTCATCCTGGAGGTCCGTCCGCCCATCCTCCCCGTCCGTCCTCCTCTGTCCTCTGTCCGCGTGTCCTCCTCCTGTGTGTCCGCCCGTCTGTCCTGCAGCGTTTTCGCTTCTTTCGCAGACCCCGCCCACCATCCAACCAGCCTCTTCCTCTCACAAACAAACACACCCCGAGACAGAGGTTCTGACGTCATTCACACGGTCCACGTCACCTCCTCCGGGATCCAACGTTCTGTTGTTGCAGCCGGAAGACGGGAGGATGATGAAGATCCTCCTCCTCCTCCTCTGCTTTCTACCATGTTGAGTTCAATTTCATTGAACAAAGAATAAAATGTTAAATGATTCATAAACAGACGATAAACGGGGGGGGGGGGGGGGGGCGGTTCCAGTCCATCAGGAGGAGGATTACTGAATAATGAAGCAGGTGCTGATGGGATCGTGGTTTTAAACTGGTTCAACCGGAAGGAGCAATGAGGAACTTTACACGGAGCTATCCTGTTGTTACCATGACAACATGAATCAGGATCAGAAGGTGTTTATTGTCAGTGACGGTTCACAGGAATGTTTCTCGGTGAAGTCGTGCTTCATGTAACAGTAATACAAGTACACACACATCACAAAACAGCAGCAGGAGTGGATACACAGATGTGTATTAGCAGCAGCAAAACTAGCGTAATCACGCAGTGCAACGAGAACAGTACAAGTGATCAGGAGACAGAATTAATCAATGTTCCTCACAGCCGAGGGGAAGAAGCTGTTCTTGTGGCGGGAGGTTCTGGTCCGGATGGACCGGAACCTCCTGCCTGAGGGGAGAGGGTCAAAGGGTCGGCTGTGATCCGACCTGCAGGTCCTGGAGCGACGGCAGCTCGCAGCCAATCACCTTCTCCGCAGCACGAACAATGCGCTGCAGTCTGTGTCTGTCCCTGGTGGGGGCGCCAGCGTACCACACGGTGATGATAGTTTATTTATCTGTAAATGTTTGTGTTTATTATAGTTTATTTAGCTGTAAATGTTTGTGTTTATTATAGTTTATTTATCTGTAAATGTTTGTGTTTATTATAGTTTATTTATCTGTAAATGTTTGTGTGTATTATAGTTTATTTATCTGTAAATGTTTGTGTTTATTATAGTGTATTTATCTGTAAATGTTTGTGTGTATTATAGTTTATTTAGCTGTAAATGTTTGTGTGTATTATAGTTTATTTAGCTGTAAATGTTTGTGTTTATTATAGTTTATTTATCTGTAAATGTTTGTGTTTATTATAGTTTATTTAGCTGTAAATGTTTGTGTTTATTATAGTGTATTTATCTGTAAATGTTTGTGTGTATTATAGTTTATTTAGCTGTAAATGTTTGTGTTTATTATAGTTTATTTATCTGTAAATGTTTGTGTTTATTATAGTTTATTTAGCTGTAAATGTTTGTGTTTATTATAGTGTATTTATCTGTAAATGTTTGTGTTTATTATAGTTTATTTAGCTGTAAATGTTTGTGTTTATTATAGTGTATTTATCTGTAAATGTTTGTGTTTATTATAGTTTATTTAGCTGTAAATGTTTGTGTTTATTATAGTGTATTTATCTGTAAATGTTTGTGTGTATTATAGTTTATTTAGCTGTAAATGTTTGTGTTTATGATAGTTTATTTAGCTGTAAATGTTTGTGTTTATTATAGTTTATTTATCTGTAAATGTTTGTGATTATTATACGTAGTTTATTTAGCTGTAAATGTTTGTGTTTATTATAGTGTATTTATCTGTAAATGTTTGTGTTTATTATAGTTTATTTAGCTGTGAATGTTTGTGTTTATTATAGTTTATTTATCTGTAAATGTTTGTGTTTATTATAGTGTATTTATCTGTAAATGTTTGTGTTTATGATAGTTTATTTAGCTGTAAATGTTTGTGTTTATTATAGTGTATTTAGCTGTAAATGTTTGTGTTTATTATAGTGTATTTATCTGTAAATGTTTGTGTTTATGATAGTTTATTTAGCTGTAAATGTTTGTGTTTATTATAGTTTATTTAGCTGTAAATGTTTGTGTTTATTATAGTTTATTTAGCTGTAAATGTTTGTGTTTATTATAGTTTATTTAGCTGTAAATGTTTGTGTGTATTATAGTTTATTTAGCTGTAAATGTTTGTGTTTATGATAGTTTATTTAGCTGTAAATGTTTGTGTTTATTATAGTGTATTTATCTGTAAATGTTTGTGTTTATTAGAGTTTATTTAGCTGTAAATGTTTGTGTGTATTATAGTTTATTTAGCTGTAAATGTTTGTGTTTATGATAGTTTATTTAGCTGTAAATGTTTGTGTTTATTATAGTTTATTTAGCTGTAAATGTTTGTGTGTATTATAGTTTATTTAGCTGTAAATGTTTGTGTTTATTATAGTTTATTTAGCTGTAAATGTTTGTGTTTATTATAGTTTATTTAGCTGTATGGATTCTATTTGATTGTATTTGTTTACTGAATACTTTACTACTCACTAAAAAAAGAATTAAAGTTCTAGTAAACATGAAGATAAACCTTATCAATAACGTCATCATTTATAGACGATCAATTAATGAATTTGATCTGCGATCAAACGCTGATGTGTCCTGCTTCACAATGACGTGAAGTGTTGACTAACACCGCCCCCTTCCGGCCGCGGCAACACATGAAACCGACACCACAGTCATCGTGGGCAGGCGCGGTACTGCACGTTACCAGGGTAACCGGTAAGGTGACTTTTTAACACGCACTACAACGTTCTTCTTCTTCTTCTTCTTCTTCTTCTCATGCAGGAGACACGGGGACAGTGGACACACTCCGCCTGTCCGTCCGTCCGGGTCGCCGAGGCAACGTCTCAGCAGGGATCTCCAGAAACCTCCAGCGAGGCGTGAACAAGACCCCGAGTGTCCCGTGTCCCGTGTCCTCAGTGTCCCGTGTTCTGAGACCAGGAAGACCCTGGTCCAGAGACATGTCAACCAAGACAGTCCACTCCTCGTTAGCCTTCATTATCTAACCCGCTCCTCCTCCTCCTCCTCCTCCTCCTCCAGCAACAGTCAGGAACAAACATTTGTCTCAAACAGACTTTATTTAAATCAACAATTAGAAATAGTCTCATCCAGTTTACATTGAGAAAGGTTCGCGTCTGATGAAGGAGCTGAGGATGAGGAGGCTCTCAGCAGGAGGTGAAGGTTTTCCAGAAGAAGTTCTTGCAGCCGGCCTTACTCTCCCGGGGGCCCGGGGGCCCGCCGGCGGCTCGTTCCAGGTCTGCGCGGACCTCTTTGGGTCCTCCTTCAGCCGGAGGGCGGAGCTCCTCGTTCTCCTCCTGCAGCTCCTCGTTCTCCTCCTGCAGGAGGTCGGCCAGCAGCAGGTCGGCCAGCGTGGAGCGAGCCGCGTCCTGAAACGAGTTGAGGTGGGGACGGGTTGCTTTGATCCCTTTGATTGTTTGTTTATCACGTTTTAATCGATGCTGGAAGCTGATCCGGGTTCAGTGGACAGCGATTATCAATAATCGATCTGAATCCTGGACGGACTGAAACGCGTCTTAACCCCGGGTTTTGTCCAGGCTCTCTTATTGGACATCAAAGCAGCTGAACCAGTGTGATCAATAAAAGCTCCTTCAGTTCCCTTCCTGTTTATTGATTACAATCAGAAGGGGGGGGCTGATCAGGAACAGAAACGGCCACCTGGCTGTCTACCTGTCTGTGTGTCTCTATAGCGGTACCTGTCTCTGTCACCCCTATCTCTACCTGTCGGTCTCCGTCTGGACCGTGTCTTCCTGTCTACCTGTCCGGTTCTACCTGTCTGTCTCTGTCTGGACCGTGTCTTCCTGTCTACCTGTCCGGTTCTACCTGTCTGTCTCTGTCTGGACCGTGTCTTCCTGTCTACCTGTCTACCTGTCCGGTTCTACCTGTCTGTCTCTGTCTACCTGTCTGTGTGTCTCTATAGCGGTACCTGTCTCTGTCACCCCTATCTCTACCTGTCGGTCTCCGTCTGGACCGTGTCTTCCTGTCTACCTGTCCGGTTCTACCTGTCTGTCTCTGTCTGGACCGTGTCTTCCTGTCTACCTGTCCGGTTCTACCTGTCTGTCTCCGTCTGGACCGTGTCTTCCTGTCTACCTGTCCGGTTCTACCTGTCTGTCTCTGTCTGGACCGTGTCTTCCTGTCTACCTGTCCGGTTCTACCTGTCTGTCTCTGTCTGGACCGTGTCTTCCTGTCTACCTGTCCGGTTCTACCTGTCTGTCTCTGTCTGGACCGTGTCTTCCTGTCTACCTGTCCGGTTCTACCTGTCTGTCTCTGTCTGGACCGTGTCTTCCTGTCTACCTGTCCGGTTCTACCTGTCTGGAGCCCAGCAGCCGGTCCCGGTGCAGCACCAGGCGGAGTTTGGAGTCTCTCTGAGCGTCGGAGGAGCAGCTGATGGAGGCGGTGAGGAGGAGCAGGAGGAGGAGGCGCGGGGAGGAGAACATCTTCCTGTCTGCCAGTCTCGGTGTCTTCAGGTCTTCTGCGTCTGTCCCGCCCGAGCGTCTCTTATACACCCCGTTGACGTCACTGGAGATGAAGAGCGTGTGTGAGTGATGATGATGATGATGATGTTTCCACCGCCTCCGCTTTAGTGAAATGACCCGTTTTCAAACGGCTTCCTGCTGATCGGCTGTTACACAGGATCAGGTCCGATCGATCGCTGGCCGAGGTTCCATACTCGTATTGATCATGTTGGACGTTCATCAGTTTAAGAAAAGCATCAAATGTTCTGTTCTGACACGTTGATCACCTGTTTTACCTTAAAGGAAACACCTGAGGAACACGTGATTGGCTCTAAGCCCAGCGTCCAGAGGGGCGGAGTCTTTCTGAAGATGGGGAGGAGTTCACGCCAGGATCATGTTTGTCAATGGAAAATGAGTAAAAATGATCAAATGCTCTCGTCGTCTGCAGTGAGACAATCAGGACAGACGATGTCCCGGATGTGATCAGACGTCTTTTTGTCGTCTCTGGTTCCGCTGAGGAACTATGAGGACCAGGACCCGATCTGGATCAGGAGCAGGTGGTCCTAGCTGCGCGGCGGCGCCAGCTGTTGTTGCTGCGTTTCCTCTGACTCACCTTCTGGATTTAATCACTTCTGTTAATGGACTCCTCCTCGGCTGTTGTGCGTTTGCTACCTTCCATCATGTGTCCTAACACACGGCTGCACCTGTTTGTTAGCTGCAAGCTAGCTGGCAAAATGAATTAGCATTTCTGAAATGGAGTGAAATGGCAGCAGGGGAGCGCGAGGAAGGTTCGAGGAACGCTACGAAGCTCAGTGTTCAGCAATCTTCCTGCTACCGCTAACCATTTCCTGCTACCGCTAACCATTTCCTGCTACCGCTATCAATAAAAGCATAAAAGGAGAAGATTAAATGGCCCAAAAAATGTTTTGGTACTGTACTGTTGACCCAGTGGAACCCTGAAAAAGCTGCGTCCAGTCTGTTAATCCAGTTCTCAAGTCAGAGGAGTTGGGGGCGGAGTCTGTGTTCGTCTAGAGATGGTGGAGATCGTTCGGGTTCGGGTTAGTTCTTTGCTGATCACTAGCTATGACTATTGGAGAGCAAAACATGAGCATCATCATTAGTTAGCTGAGGTGCTACATATTAAGCTAATGCATTTGCATGTTCTCTCCGTGTCAGCGTGGGTTCTCACCAGGTTCTCCGGTTACAGGTGTGTGTGAATGATGTTCTGTCTGTATCTGCTATGAACTGGCGGCTTGTGCAGGGAGTACCCGCCTCTCGCCCATTGGCTGCTGGGATAGGCTCCAGCAACACCCGGTAACGGACAAGGCGGTTCAGAAACGAATTACTATATGTGGCGTTCAAGCTAGCTAACGCATGAAAACAGAGTAGGTGGCATTCAAGCTAGCTAACGCATGAAAACAGAGTAGGTGGCATTCAAGCTAGCTAACGCATGAAAACAGAGTCTCTACACATGAGAATTCACTGGAAATAAAGATTGTAGGAAAAATATAACGTGACTTTGTGTTATGTTCTCCATGATTTTACGCTTTTTCTACTTTAGTGTGTTGTTTCAAATCAACATTTAGCATCAATCAATCAGGGCTGACCCCCCGAGGAGCTGAGCTTTGTTTGACACATTCCGGATGTTTGCTTTCCAGCAGGAACGTTTCCCATAAACTCCCCGCTGAGGCTGGAACACTCGCTCCTCATTCCGACCTCGAGGAGTCTCAGTCCTGAAGCTTCGCTAACAGCGGCTAAACGGCTTTTACGGTTTCCTACTGTTAAGCTGCAAATGCTAATCACATCTGCGCTGCGTGGACACGGATCGTCTCCCCGCCGTTTGTTCTGCTGCTCACTGCCTCTGCACAAACACACAGAAAAATACACGTTTATGTGTTTACAGAAGTTAGCTCAATAGCACTTAGCTTCTAAGCAAGCAGGACAGGTGATGATCATACCAGAGCAAAGAGTCACAGGTTCTGGTGAAGTCACCTAACATTGTGACATCACAGTGATGTCATCACCACTTTGAGGCCAGCTGGACTTCCCTTTTGACGTGCAGCTTCTTGCTTTATATGAAGAACCTGCAGCGCGAGTCGTTTCAGGTGAGTCCAACTCAACACAAACTAGAAAGTGAAATGTCCTTTAACAGGCGGAAACCTCTGCCCAGGCCCCACCTGCAGGGGGAGGGTGAGCGAGCGAAAGAGAGATGCTGTTCTCTCTGCCTATATTCGTCTGCACCGCATGGCTCCGCCCCTGCATGTGACTTGAGATGTGAAGCGCTGTGTCGTCGTCGAATAGTGCAAAAAACCAAGACTCGCCACGCCGGAGTCGTGTGGATCTGGATCAGAGACTCTCCACGCCGGAGTCGTGTGGATCTGGATCAGAGACTCTCCACGCCGGAGTCGTGTGGATCTGGATCAGAGACTCTTCACGCCGGAGTCGTGTGGATCTGGATCAGAGA